>NC_088373.1:15727289-15742209 GCF_034508935.2 Berghia stephanieae | reverse complement strand
CAACAGAGATTGCAATTGTAAAAAAAATATATGATAAACCAACGGTAAGAAGAGGTCGTGTTTAGCACAGTGACTCGAAGTGTTAGAACAAACATGAATTTGGATCAAAGTTTTGGATAGATGAGTCGAAGTAATTTTTCTTACAATGCTGATAAGAAATTATGTTGACAGAAAGGAAATCACTGCCGCGCTTATGTTTGAAAATTGTGTATATTAAAGTAACTTTAATTACTGGTTTTTGAAAATGTTAAAGCTCAGTTTCAGAAGAGGATATTTAATTTGAAAACACAACAGAGATTGTAGTAGTAAAAATATATATATATGATGAATTAACGGTAAGAAGAGGTCGTACATATTATGACTACCTGGGCAAGGTCTTAAACTTAAAATAATGAATTGACGACGTACATTTGATTACACCACACACACACACACACACACACACACACACACACACACACGTCTGTGAGATTTCGATTTGACATTCGTCGGAAAGAGGATTGAATTTGACAGAAGACGAATAATATAGGCTGGGTTGATGGAATACTCGAAAGGTGTGAGGGATTTACCTTAAAGGTGTTTATCTGATGTTTACCTGTTGGGAAACCCATACATGCGCATTAGTGTGACATTTCGAGTAGAGCGATTTGGTGAGAAGAGCAGATTTTTGTAGTCAAAAACAAATATATATATATATATATATATATATATATATATATATATATATATATATATAAAATTGAGCTTTATATAGTGCAAAATCCACTATATGTGCTCAAAACGGTTTACAAGGGGTCCCTGATCAACAGCAACATTTAACATGTAGGACGGGACATGACGCCTGTTAGGCGATATTCCAATTTTTCGGACAAAGACAATGCTGTTAACGGCAAGGTACTCATTTTTACACCTGAGTACGGTGAGAGAATGTGAATAAAGAGCCTTTTCCAAGGACTCAACTATGCGCCGAGCGCGAGGCTCGAACCCAGGACCTTCCGATCCGAAATCGAGTGTCATACCACTAGACCACATAGCCGCACATAGTCAAGTCAAGTCTGCTTTTATTTAACCAGTAAATTACCCGTCCTTTTTTTTCAATGGCCAGAATACTCGCTCTTCAAATATCGATCGATATAAATTACCTTCAACTTGGCTAAAAATCAAATCTGAGACTTCGCAAAATCCCATGTTTGAGAGTTTTTTCCAAGAAGAGGGTCATTTAACTCTCTCCTTACCAGCCATTTTCAGGATTTTCCCCAAATCTTCACACCCAACTAACATAAAAATATATTTTTTATCACTCAAAAATAATAGCAGTAAGTTCTTGCGATACATAATTTCTTTAGCAAAACATGCTCTTCATACAACACCCTGTTCATTTTAAAAAAAATTATGATGTACAAAAGAAATTTGAATAAGAAAAATGTTGGTTGTATCGTAACGAAAGTGAAGATTTTCCTGTAGTTGGTACGGAGAGGTTAAATCGATCGGTATTTAAAGGACAAATTTTCTGGTAATTTTTTTATTTAAATACATATTTTTCAAGAGCACGTCAAGTAACTAGTTAACTAAGAATCAAACGGCTCTGGTTTGACTTTTCTGTGATCAGAAATTCACTTTTTTTCACTCTGAAACTGTCAATTGCGCGGCTATGTGGTCTTGTGGTATGATACTCGCTTTCGGATCGGAAGGTCCTGGATTCGAGCCTCACTCGGTGCATAGACTCACATTCTCTCACCGTATTCAGGTGTAAAATGAGTACCTGGCCGTTGACAGCGTTGTCTCTGTCAGAAAAAAAAAATGTAATCTCACCTAACAGGCGTCATGTTTCGTTCTACATGTTACCTGTTCCTATTGGTCAGGGAGCCCTTGTAAAGCGCTTTGAGCACATTTAGTGGATATTGCGCTATATAAAAGCTCTAGTTAAGAATCCAGTGAGTAAAAGTGTAAAACTCCAGGCACCAAATTACAAAATGGATGGACACAGACGCCTGGGCGGTTATGTGGTCTAGTGGTATGACACCCGCTTTCGGATCGGAAGGTCCTGGGTTCGAACCTCGCTCGGCGCATAGTTGAGTCCTTGGAAAAGACTCACATTCTCTCACCGTACTCAGGTGTAAAATAATTACCTGTCCGCTAACAGCGTTGTCTCTGTCCGAAAAAGGGTAATATCGCCTAACAGGCGTCATGTCCCGTCCTACATGTTTAATGTTGCTGTTGACCAGGACCCCTTGTAAAGCGCTTTGAGCACATTTAGTGGATATTGCGCTATTTAAAAAAGCTAAAATAAAAATCTCAATTAACGATTTTAACATAACGCGATGGTTGGTTGAAACAGTTCAATTTTTTTTATCAAATAAAGATGAAAGACAAATGACGCTATACCTCATCTCCAGCATCGTCTGCCCCTTGGGTACAAGAAAACTTTGATCAATCGAGTTTCGAAATTCACTTTAAAGATAATTATTTGTGAATTGACCATCCGTGTCCTTGTCCGCTGTTTTCTGACAAATTACCAATAGTTTTATATATATATTATATATATATATATATATATATATATATATATATATATATATATATATATATATATATATATATATATATATATATTTGTATATATAATATTTCAAGTATAAGTATAATCAACTCCTACAAAATTGTTTCGAACGTTCGCTCTCATTGTTTTTTTTTTACTTTATTTTTATTATAATTTATATATATATATATATATATATATATATATATATATATATATATATATATATATATATATATATATATATATATATATATATATTTATGAGTGTTGGTGGGTACTTGTAGGTACGAAAGTGCTCGATAATGGTTGTTAGGGCTAATATATAATGTAAATTTTCACTAACATTTTTGTGGCCGAGACGATTAGTTTCTGTGTTTTTTACACTTCTTCAGTCGGCGTAATCCATTGTAATGTCCGTAGAAAAGTTCTTACTCCAAACTAAAGTTGTTTCGTTGTGTAGTGGTGATTAGTGTTGATGTGTATTATGATGTGCTCTCATGTTTGTATTATGAGTGTGTGTGTGTGTGTGTGTGTGTATGCGTGTAGGTGTGTTGTGTGTTGTGTGTACATGTGTGTGTGAGATAGTGTTGTGGAATGTGGTTGCGGCGGGGGGGGGGGGGGGGGCGATCAAAGGATCTGAACTGATGACAATGTGCAGACACTCTAACAAATTCAAGCTCAAAACGCAAAAGGTCAAATAACCCTAGCCCCCCCCCCTTCCCCCCCTTCCCCCCCCTTCCCCCCCCTTCCCCCCCCTTCCCCCCCCCCCCCCCCCCCGCTCCCGACCCCATTATACCCCTCCTCCCCCTCTTCCCTCCCCCCCCGCCGCAGCCACATTCCACAACACTATCACAAAACACACAACACACCTACACGCATACACACACATACACACACCCACACACACACACACTCATAATATAAACATGAGAGCACATCACAATACACATCAACACTAATCACCACTACACAACGAAACAACTTTAGTTTAGAAAAGTGAGTGGAGCAGGCACTTATGTTGGTAACAACAAGATATGAAGTGAATAGAAAAGTGCCAGAAGACAATAGAGAATAAAAAATTTTTTTCGCGGCGGTGGTGGGGTTTGAACCTGCGACCTTATTGGTACGACAACTCCGCCTGGCAGGTGAGAGCGTGGCTCTACCGTGTGAGCTATCCACGAACACAAAAATATTCGTTTCAAACTCAAAGTCATTACTAGATCCCTCTCTCACCCACTTCTTGAGACCGCCGATTCATTCGTACACCACCATCGCGAATAATTTTGACCAGCAGTTAAGCTTGGTAGCCAATATTCTCAACACAAACATATAACATAGAAACGATTGAGACATTGAGTATGCTCCGGTGTATGGGGTGAATTTTTTAATTCAGAAAAGTGAGTGGAGCAGGCACTTATGTTGGTAACAACAAGATATGAAGTGAATAGAAAAGTGCCAGAAGACAATAGAGAATAAAAAATTTTTTTTTCGCGGCGGTGGTGGGGTTTGAACCTGCGACCCTGCGAATAAAAATTTTTTATTCTCTATTGTCTTCTGGCACTTTTCTATTCACTTCATATCTTGTTGTTACCAACATAAGTGCCTGCTCCACTCACTTTTCTGAATTAAAAAATTCACCCCATACACCGGAGCATACTCAATGTCTCAATCGTTTCTATGTTATATGTTTGTGTTGAGAATATTGGCTACCAAGCTTAACTGCTGGTCAAAATTATTCGCGATGGTGGTGTACGAATGAATCGGCGGTCTCAAGAAGTGGGTGAGAGAGGGATCTAGTAATGACTTTGAGTTTGAAACGAATATTTTTGTGTTCGTGGATAGCTCACACGGTAGAGCCACGCTCTCACCTGCCAGGCGGAGTTGTCGTACCAATAAGGTCGCAGGTTCAAACCCCACCACCGCCGCAAAAAAAATTTTTATTCTCTATTGTCTTCTGGCACTTTTCTATTCACTTCATATCTTGTTGTTACCAACATAAGTGCCTGCTCCACTCACTTTTCTGAATTAAAAAATTCACCCCATACACCGGAGCATACTCAATGTCTCAATCGTTTCTATGTTATATGTTTGTGTTGAGAATATTGGCTACCAAGCTTAACTGCTGGTCAAAATTATTCGCGATGGTGGTGTACGAATGAATCGGCGGTCTCAAGAAGTGGGTGAGAGAGGGATCTAGTAATGACTTTGAGTTTGAAACGAATATTTTTGTGTTCGTGGATAGCTCACACGGTAGAGCCACGCTCTCACCTGCCAGGCGGAGTTGTCGTACCAATAAGGTCGCAGGTTCAAACCCACCACCGCCGCGAAAAAATTTTTTATTCTCTATTGTCTTCTGGCACTTTTCTATTCACTTCATATCTTGTTGTTACCAACATAAGTGCCTGCTCCACTCACTTTTCTGAATTAAAAAATTCACCCCATACACCGGAGCATACTCAATGTCTCAATCGTTTCTATGTTATATGTTTGTGTTGAGAATATTGGCTACCAAGCTTAACTGCTGGTCAAAATTATTCGCGATGGTGGTGTACGAATGAATCGGCGGTCTCAAGAAGTGGGTGAGAGAGGGATCTAGTAATGACTTTGAGTTTGAAACGAATATTTTTGTGTTCGTGGATAGCTCACACGGTAGAGCCACGCTCTCACCTGCCAGGCGGAGTTGTCGTACCAATAAGGTCGCAGGTTCAAACCCCACCACCGCCGCGAAAAAATTTTTTATTCTCTATTGTCTTCTGGCACTTTTCTATTCACTTCATATCTTGTTGTTACCAACATAAGTGCCTGCTCCACTCACTTTTCTGAATTAAAAAATTCACCCCATACACCGGAGCATACTCAATGTCTCAATCGTTTCTATGTTATATGTTTGTGTTGAGAATATTGGCTACCAAGCTTAACTGCTGGTCAAAATTATTCGCGATGGTGGTGTACGAATGAATCGGCGGTCTCAAGAAGTGGGTGAGAGAGGGATCTAGTAATGACTTTGAGTTTGAAACGAATATTTTTGTGTTCGTGGATAGCTCACACGGTAGAGCCACGCTCTCACCTGCCAGGCGGAGTTGTCGTACCAATAAGGTCGCAGGTTCAAACCCCACCACCGCCGCGAAAAAATTTTTTATTCTCTATTGTCTTCTGGCACTTTTCTATTCACTTCATATCTTGTTGTTAACAACTTTAGTTTGGAGTAAGAACTTTTCTACGGACATTACAATGGATTACGCCGACTGAAGAAGTGTAAATAACACAGAAACGAGTCGTCTCGCCACAAAAATGTTAGTGAAAATTTGCATTATATATATATATATATATATATATATATATATATATATATATATATATATATATATATATATATATATATATATATATATATATGTTTGCGCCAAAAACAATCTTTCGGTCAAAAAAATCGAATTTCAACGGACGTTTACTTAGTTTCAAGTTTGATAACTCGAATTGTTATGGACTCTCAATGTTTGATAGAAATACTCTCAAACCAACTACAATAATATTGTCCATTACATCAATGGTATTCTCATTGTTGTCATAGAAATACTCTCAAACCAACTACAATATATTGTCCATTACATCAATGGGACTCTCATTGTTGTCATAGAAATACTCTCAAACCAACTACAATATATTGTCCATTACATCAATGGTATTCTCATTGTTGTCATAGAAATACTCTCAAACCAACTACAATATATTGTCCATTACATCAATGGTATTCTCATTGTTTTCATAGAAATACTCTCAACCCAACTACAATATATTGTCCATTACATCAATGGTATTCTCATTGTTTTCATAGAAATACTCTCAAACCAACTACTATAATATTGTCCATTACATCAATGGTATTCTCATTCTTGTGATAGAAATACACTCAAACCAACTACAATATATTGTCCATTACATCAATGGTATTCTCATTGTTGTGATAGAAATACTCTCAAACCAACTACTATAATATTGTCCATTACATCAATGGTATTCTCATTGTTGTCATAGAAATACTCTCACACCAACTACAATATATTGCCCTTTACATCAATGGTATTCTCATTGTTGTCATAGAAATACTCTCAAACCAACTACAATATATTGCCTTTTACATCAATGGTATTCTCATTGTTGTCATAGAAATACTCTCAAACCAACTACAATATATTGCCCTTTACATCAATGGTATTCTCATTGTTGTCATAGAAATACTCTCAAACCAACTACAATATATTGCCCTTTACATCAATGGTATTCTCATTGTTTTCATAGAAATACTCTCAAACCAACTACTATAATATTGTCCATTACATCAATGGTATTCTCATTATTGTGATAGAAATACTCTCAAACCAACTACTATAATATTGTCCATTACATCAATGGTATTCTCATTGTTGTGATAGAAATACTAACAAACCAACTACAATATATTGTCCATTAAATCTATGTCATATCAAGCTCATGATTGCGTTTGGTCATGAGACCTGCAAAAAATAATATGTGCATATATACCTCAACTTGTCAAAAAGTCTCAAACCTCACGAATCTTTGAGAAGTTTAATTTGAGGAATTTTGACAAAACTTCTCAAATTAAACTCCTCAAAGATTCGTCAGGTAATCGGGAAAAAAAACATGGCCAGAAAATTTGACCTTCAAATATCGATCGATATAAATGACCTTCATCTTGGCAAAAACTCTCATACAGTTCGAGAGATTTTTTGTTGTATTTTTTGTTTGTTTCAACGATGAGGGTCATTTAAATCGATCGATATTTGAACGACGAGTTTTCTGGCCAAATTTTTAATGCCTGCTTTCCTAGAGTACGGCAGTTAACTGAGTAATCGATCTGTTATTGGGGTAAACGTTAGTTGTTTTTTTTATTTTTTTTGACAAAATGCAAAATAAAACAGTTTGTTTTTTCTACAGTACGACAGATAGACGTCACCATAGCTTGTCAAAAAGGATGGATAAATTGTAATCTAGGTGAATAGAAATATCCTCTGACGTAACGACGCTTAAAATACCACAAAGGTTAGGACAATTTTTCATTGGAGAAGAATCAACATCGATAAACCTTCCATTCATTTTCGTGGAATGTAAGATTCCTCTTTGTTGTTGGATGGGGAAGTATTTAAATCAATGTCATATACGCATTTACCTACATAAAAATTTAAAGTAGTTAAATACTGCAGAATGTACATCCGAATTTTATTTTTTTTTGGCTTTCTAGTTGTAGAAGTAGTAGTAGTAGTAGTAGTAGTAGTAGTAGTAGTAGTAGTAGTAGTAGTAGTAGTAGTAGTAGTAGTAGTAGTAGTAGTAGTAGTATTAATAGTAGTAATATGGGTAGAAGTAGTAGCAGTAGTAGTAGTAGTTGTAGTAGTGGTAGTAGTAGTAGTAAGAGTAGCAAAATTATTATTGCTGTTAAGATATCATCAACGACATCTTCATCCTCACCATTTTCTTCATCATCATCATAACAATCACCATAACTGGACATCTTTTTAATTATCAATCAATCAAACCCATATTAGTGCGCGTCAAAATGCACACTTTCGTTTATAATAAAAATACTCGAAAGTGAATGGAAAACTAGGCTAACTGTGTTTCCACTGGACGTTTACAAGAGACGTAATACAGCCACTAAAACATTTTAATTACAAGTTTGACATTTTGTCGCATGACGGATGAGAAGGATGAGAAAAGGTGAAAGGTCATACTCCCTATTTATTTTATTTTACTGGTCAATAAGAATGGATAGAAGATTTAGTATGACCCATTAGCCAAAAAGGATTCAATAGTCTGATGTCACATCCGCTCTGCAACCAGCAACTTGGTTCTAAAAACAGAAAATCGGTACTTTTTATATTCTTCATGCTAGCTAGAACTTTTTCACATGTCATGTGATCAGAATGTATAACGTCAAAACATGATCAGATTTATAAAATTGTACGAAATAGAGAACGTTTCTTGTTCAACATAATTCTTTGGTTAATACAGGCTATAAGTTATGCCTACGGTATGACTCCACATGGCTATGGTTCTAGTCTCAGGCTATAAGTTAACGATGGCTACGGTTCTAGTGTCAATCTATAAGTTAACGATGGCTATGGTTCTAGTGTCAATCTATAAGTTAACGATGGCTATGGTACTAGTCTCAGGCTATATGTTAACGATGGCTATCGTACTAGTCTCAGGCTATAAGTTGACGATGGCTATGGTACTAGTCTCAGGCTATAAGTTAACGATGGCTATGGTTCTAGTGTCAGGCTATATGTTAACGATGGCTATGGTACTAGTCTCAGGCTATAAGTTAACGATGGCTACGGTTCTAGAGTCAATCTATAAGTTAACGATGGCTATGGTACTAGTCTCAGGCTATAAGTTAACGATGGCTATGGTACTAGTCTCAGGCTATAAATTAACGATGGCTATGGTACTAGTCTCAGGCTATATGTTAACGATGGCTATGGTACTAGTCTCAGGCTATAAGTTAACGATGGCTACGGTTCTAGAGTCAATCTATAAGTTAACGATGGCTATGGTACTAGTCTCAGGCTAGAAGTTAACGATGGCTACGGTACTAGTCTCAGGCTATAAGTTAACGATGGCTATGGTACTAGTCTCAGGCTATAAGTTAACGATGGCTATGGTACTAGTCTCAGGCTATAAGTTAACGATGGCTACGGTTCTAGAGTCAATCTATAAGTTAACGATGGCTATGGTACTAGTCTCAGGCTATAAGTTAACGATGGCTATGGTACTAGTCTCAGGCTATAAGTTAACGATGGCTACGGTTCTAGAGTCAATCTATAAGTTAACGATGGCTATGGTTCTAGAGTCAGGCTATATGTTAACGACTGCTATGGTACTAGTCTCAGGCTATAAGTTAACGATGGCTATGGTTCTAGTGTCAGGCTATAATTTAACGGTGGCTATGGTTCTAGAGTCAGGCTATATGTTAACGACGGCTATGGTACTAGTATCAGGCTATAAGTTAACGATGGCTACGGTACTAGTCTCAGGCTATAAGTTAACGATGGCTATGGTACTAGTCTCAGGTTAAAAGTTAACGATTGCTATGGTACTAGTCTCAGGCTATAAGTTAACGATGGCTATGGTACTAGTCTCAGGCTATAAGTTAACGATGGCTATGGTACTAGTCTCAGGCTATAAGTTAACGATGGCTACGGTTCTAGAGTCAATCTATAAGTTAACGATGGCTATGGTACTAGTCTCAGGCTATAAGTTAACGATGGCTACGGTTCTAGAGTCAATCTATAAGTTAACGATGGCTATGGTACTAGTCTCAGGCTATATGTTAACGATGGCTATGGTACTAGTCTCAGGCTATATGTTAACGATGGCTATGGTACTAGTCTCAGGCTATAAGTTAACGATGGCTACTGTTCTAGAGTCAATCTATAAGTTAACGATGGCTATGGTACTTACCTTACTTACCCGGGTTCCATCTCTTTCCAGAGGTCGGATGTCATGGCTTTCCATCCTTCACGGTCCATTGCAGCCTCGTTACAGTCTGCCATGCGCCGTCCTGTAGCTTCCTTGATGCCATCTGTCCAGGATTTCCTTTGTCTTCCTCTGCCTCTCTTTCCTTCAATTCTTCCCTCCATTATCCTTTTTTCGAGACTATCATGTCTTCGAATATGTCCAAAATATGACAGCTTTTTGTGCTTCACAGTCAAAAGAAGTTCTTTTTGTTTTTGGCCCATTAGGTCGAGGACTTCGATGTTTGTTTTTCTTGCTGTCCAAGGTATTTTCAGTATTCTCCTGTACGTCCACATCTCAAAAGCTTCAATACGTTGTTCTGTCTGTGCGGTTAGTGTCCACGTTTTACAACCATAAAAGAAAATGGACCACACATAGCATTTCGTGCATGTCATTCGTGTTCTGATGGAGATATTTGTGTTGTTGAGGATTGCCTTTAGTTTCATGAACGCATTTTTGGCCAGCATTATTCGTCTCCTGATCTCTTTGTCAGACTTTGCATCGGATGTTACCAACTGCCCCAAGTACGTGAACTCCTTTACTTGTTCCACTGGACACTCTTCTATTTCTATATCTATGTCTATGGGCTCTTTCTTTTTTGTTATCACCATTGTTTTTGTCTTCTTCGCATTCATGAACAGCCCCTTTTCTTTACTCTCTTCGTTCACTTTTGAAATTAGCTTCTGTAGGTCTTCCTTACTTTCCGCCAACAGGACAGTATCGTCAGCGTAACGTAAATTGTTGATGTTGTGGCCACCAACCTTCAACCCTTGTGCTGTTTCTACTTGCCGAAATATAGACTCTGTGTATAAATTAAACAAGCAAGGAGACATAACACATCCCTGGCGCACTCCTTTCTTGATTTCAATTGCATCTGTTGTATCTGCCTGCACTTTTATCTGAGCCTTTTGCTGCCAGTACAGATTAGCGATTAGAGCCACATCATTCTCTTCCACACCTATTGCCACAAGGTCCTGGATAAGTTTCTGATGACTAACAGAATCAAATGCCTTTGAGTAGTCGAATAAAACAGGCATATATGTCTTTTTGGACCTCTAAGTATTTTTCTGACAGGATTTTTAAGTCGAAAATTGCCTCCCTGGTGCCACTGTTCTTTTTGAATCCAGTTTGCTGTTCTGAAATCTCACGATCTACTTTTGACGAGATTCTTTTCAGGATTATTGTCAGGAGGAGTTTCAGTAGATGGCACATAAGACTGATTGTTCTGTAGTCCGAACACTCAATTGCACCCGCTTTCTTGGGTAGCAGTATGAAGATAGAAGTGCGAAGGTCTTCTGGGATGTGCGTTGACTATGGTACTAGTCTCAGGCTATAAGTTAACGATGGCTACGGTTCTAGAGTCAATCTATAAGTTAACGATGGCTATGGTACTAGTCTCAGGCTATAAGTTAACGATGGCTATGGTACTAGTCTCAGGCTATAAGTTAACGATGGCTATGGTACTAGTCTCAGGCTATAAGTTAACGATGGCTACGGTTCTAGAGTCAATCTATAAGTTAACGATGGCTATGGTACTAGTCTTAGGCTATAAGTTAACGATGGCTACGGTGCTAGTCTCAGGCTATAAGTTAACGATGGCTATGGTACTAGTCTCAGGCTAAAAGTTAACGATGGCTATGGTACTAGTCTCAGGCTATAAGTTAACGGTGGCTATGGTACTAGTCTCAGGCTTTAAGTTAACGATGGCTACGGTTCTAGAGTCAGGCTATATGTTAACGATGGCTATGGTACTAGTCTCAGGCTTTAAGTTAACGATGGCTACTGTTCTAGAGTCAATCTATAAGTTAACGATGGCTATGGTACTAGTCTCAGGCTATAAGTTAACGATGGCTACGGTTCTAGAGTCAATCTATAAGTTAACGATGGCTATGGTACTAGTCACAGGCTTTAAGTTAACGATGGCTACTGTTCTAGAGTCAATCTATAAGTTAACGATGGCTATGGTACTAGTCTCAGGCTATAAGTTAACGATGGCTACGGTTCTAGAGTCAATCTATAAGTTAACGATGGCTATGGTACTAGTCTCAGGCTATATGTTAACGATGGCTATGGTACTAGTCTCAGGCTATATGTTAACGATGGCTATGGTACTAGTCTCAGGCTATAAGTTAACGATGGCTACGGTTCTAGAGTCAATCTATAAGTTAACGATGGCTATGGTACTAGTCTCAGGCTATAAGTTAACGATGGCTATGGTACTAGTCTCAGGCTATAAGTTAACGATGGCTACGGTTCTAGAGTCAATCTATAAGTTAACGATGGCTATGGTTCTAGAGTCAGGCTATAAGTTAACGACTGCTATGGTACTAGTCCCAGGCTATAAGTTAACGATGGCTATGGTTCTAGTGTCAGGCTATAAGTTAACGATGGCTATGGTACTAGTCTCAGGCTATAAGTTAACGATGGCTATGTTACTAGTCTCAGGCCAAAAGTTAACGATGGCTATGGTACTAGTCTCAGGCTATAAGTTATCGATGGCTATGGTACTAGTCTCAGGCTATAAGATAACAATGGCTATGGTACTAGTCTCAGGCTATAAGTTAACGATGGCTATGGTACTAGTCTCAGGCTATAAGATAACAATGGCTATGGTACTAGTCTCAGGCTATAAGTTATCGATGGCTATGGTACTAGTCTCAGGCTATAAGTTAACGATGGCTATGGTACTAGTCTCAGGCTATAAGTTAACGATGGCTATGGTACTAGTCTCAGGCTATAAGTTATCGATGGCTATGGTACTAGTCTCAGGGTATAAGATAACAATGGCTATGGTACTAGTCTCAGGCTATAAGTTAACGATGGCTATGGTACTAGTCTCAGGCTATAAGTTAACGATGGCTATGGTTCTAGAGTCAGGCTATATGTTAACGACGGCTATGGTACTAGTCTCAGGCTATATGTTAACGATGGCTATGGTACTAGTCTCAGGCTATAAGTTAACGATGGCTATGGTTCTAGTCTCAGGCTATAAGTTAACGATGACTATGGTTCTAGTGTCAATCTATAAGTTAACGATGGCTACGGTTCTAGTGTCGGGATATAAGATAACGATGGCTATGGTTCTAGTGTCAGGCTATATGTTAACGACTGGAGAATAATCCATAGTCTGTAGTGTCGAAGAAATGGCAAAAAAAAATCTTTGAAAAGAAAACAATTCTATCCATGAGTATCCTCATAAAATGTGACAGATCGCTGACACTGACCACACCATTACGTCATTACGGGTCTATGCGTAGCCATCGTTAACTTATAGCCCGACACTAGAACCCTCTAAGACTTATAGTTTGACGTCATTTTTATTAGGTTTGTGCTATTGAATACAATTCACGGTTTGTTTTCTTTTTTGGCCAAAGACTTGTCTTTTGGCGTCATTTTTCGGTCAGTGTCAGGCTATAAATTTACGATGGCTACGATCTATGACAACAACAAAAAATAAAAAAATCACGAGTTGTCTTCAATAATTCAACCAATGGAACATTTTTGCTTGGTTTCTTGAGCATTACTAACGACAACCCACTAGGCGGTGCACTAATCTATAAATTAAATGACGTTAAAAGACCAGTCCCAGTATCGGTTTATAAGTTAATGAAGTCTTTGGAGACACTTAAATATCCATTCTTAACCATCAGAAAGACGAAGCAAGTCAAAATACAGCCTTGACTCTATTCAAGATTCAACCGGCTATCTTTGCTTTTTCAGGTTTCTTCCCCCCCCCCCTCCCCTTTTTTTTCAAGAAAAAAAAATAATTAAAAAACAAAACAAAAGCAAAACAAAAGAGGAACACCGTTTCATCATGCACAGGAAATTATTATTTTAGTAAAATGTGTTAAAGATAAAGCAAGTAAAAAAACATGAAGCTCAAAGAAAGATAACCTATGCATATGTATTAAAGGTGTCAACAATTTACCTAGTTGCCTCCCTTGTAACGTGAGTTGGAATTATATTACCCGCCCAAAGGAATATTTATCTGTTTTGTTCATCCCCTGCGATGGTTCACCACGTTGTCGTCGTGCAGGGGCTTTCCACTAAGAGTGATCCACAACCAGCATCCGAACTTCGATATTGTCTCTGACTCATCGTACTCCCTGATCCACAACTCCACTTCAATGAATAGCTCAAGAAATACCATCCAACTCCAATCTTTCTTTGAAAAATGGTATCTAAAAATGAATACTACAAAGACAGTGAGCACGCTTTTCCATCTCGATAATCACAAGGCAAACCAAAAACTCGCCATAAACGTTAAAAATTCCATCCTCCCATACGACCCAAATCCTAAGTACCTTGGAGTGACTTTAGATTGAACACTCTCATACAAGCAACATCTAGAAAATACAGCCAATAAACTACGTAAACGAAACGGAATCGTAAGATAAATTGCTGGAACATCTTGGGGTGCAACTCCGTCAGTTCTAAGGATATCATCTCTTGCTCTCTCGTACAGTGTCGCAGAGTATTGTGCTCCAGTATGGTCCAGATCCTCTCAAACACACAAA
The DNA here is from genome assembly GCF_034508935.2 of Berghia stephanieae. Classification (NCBI taxonomy): domain Eukaryota; kingdom Metazoa; phylum Mollusca; class Gastropoda; order Nudibranchia; family Aeolidiidae; genus Berghia; species Berghia stephanieae. Next base: position 15,727,617 of record NC_088373.1, on the reverse strand, counting down.
ATAGACACTCTACTAAACGACACAATGAGAACCGTCTCAGGCACCCTCAAATCAACACCAACCCCATGGCTCCCTGTTATGAGCGCAATCGCCCAACCTCATCTACGTCGAGAATCAGCATGTCAAAAACAGTTCAAACGTCTGGATAATACCTCAATTCTGACTCCACTCAAAGAAATAATAGAGTCGGCCCCTAAAACAGCTCGCCTCAAATCAAGGAAACCCTATTACAATACAAGAAATGACAATTTTGACCCAGAGGAGGCCTGGCGAGAGGAATGGAAACAAAAACCACCAAAGGCTAGTGAAGTTATTGAAGAACCAACGA
>NC_088373.1:15677289-15724789 GCF_034508935.2 Berghia stephanieae | reverse complement strand
CTCCTCTTACTGGTATCAAAGCCTGGCAACTTCTCACCAAGCTTAGAGGAGTGTAGGTCCCCGCCCCCACGAGGTATTGAATTTGTCCAAACCGACTTCCATCTCGTATGTGCAGCTCTGTCCGTAGTCAGGGATTCTGCGTACAAGGGTTGCCAGAGCAATGTGGTGGCAAACATATTGATCGCCAGATGAAAAAAAAAAAGCACCCGAAAAACAAACACATTTATTCAAAAACAAATACAAGGTCACACACATATAAAAAAAATACCAATGTAAACATTTATACACACACACAGTACACACAAACACCAACACACATAGACATGCAAATTGAACCAGTCTTACTCCTGTGTTATTGTATTTAGCCAGCCATCTTTATCAATAGCTCTCACTAAATAGTATCAATCAGTGTGCTGGTACTTATTTTCCCCCCGCTCACAGATGTTGTGAGCTTTTTTAAGGTAAATGCATAGCATCAATAGCATTCAATAGTCGTAACATCACTTCCTTCCTAATGACGCATGGTAACTTAGCAACACTGGCTTTAAACTATCGGAACAACGGCGGACGCAGTGTGGAATATTTCTCCGGCGAGCATAAAAGCGTATCCAGAGGAAAAAAAAAACACATAAATGTGATCATGTTTTGACTTTTACACATTCTGGTCACAAGACATATGAAAAGTTCTAGCCAGCTTGAAGAATAAAAAGTAATGATTTTCTTTGTTTAGAACCAAGATGGCCGCCGTTGCCGGGCTGCGTGACATCAGACTACTGAATCCAATTGATGGTCAATGGACATAAGCCAGCCAAATTAAAAATATACCAAATACACAAAAGTGTGTGTCACCTTTAACGTTTATAGATAGAACGATGATGACGTCATTCGGGTCTTTTTTATTGTTTTCTTTTTTGCCATCCGCGTTTCTCACAAAACTGCATTAACCAGACTATTTATAAACGTTCAAGGTTACACATAGTTTTGTGTGTTGGTCCGTTATACCTCCGGTTGGCAATGTTGTGAGCTTCTTAGCCAAGCGCATACCATCTATAATCAGATAGAATGTGCTCGGCTAAGAAACTCACAACATTGCCATCCGGACCAACACACAAAACTATGTGTAACCATGATCTGTTATAGTGTGATTAATACCTTTTAGTGAGTATTACTCATAAAAGTGGATTGTATAAAACAATAACAAGGACCTCAATAAGGTAATCTTTGTTCTATCTATAACTAAGACAAAGAGCGTAGCCATCGTTATGTTATAGCCTGATACTAAAATCCAAAAGGACTGGCAGTTTGACGTCATTATTTGGTTTTTGCACCGTCTTGTTAGTTGTCGTTAGTTGAGCTCATGGAAACAAGTTATTTCATTGGCTGAACTATTGAATACAACTCACGATTTGTTTTCTTTTGTGGCAAAAGACTGGCATTTTGACGTCATTTTTGATCAGTATCAGGCCATAACTTTACGAAGGTCACGCTTAGAGGCCGAGTGACATACAGGAATAGACTACCTCAGAATGTTGACCGTTTCAGATTATTATATTTATAGATAGTATGCGCTTGGCTAGGAAGCTCATAACATTGCCATCCGGAAGTATAACGGACCAACACACAAAACTGTGTGTATCCAGGAACGTTTGTAGTCAGGTTAATACAGTTCAGTGAGCATAACTCATAAACGTGGATGGCAAAAAAAACAATAACAAAGACCTGAAGGACGTCATCTGCGAACTATCTATAAATACCCGTTTTCATAAATATCAATCATGTAATTAGTAATTGAATTTGACACAATATTTATTTAGATCAAGATTTATTCATATTTGTCTACACAATTATATTTATACGTGTAGAAACGAAAATAAATTAAATAGGTTTGTCTTTTTAAACGGCAATTTATTATGAAACAAGTAGAGAAAGAAATGTTTTTTTTTTGTCAGCCCATCAATGTCTGCATCAGATTATTACTGTGACTCAAGACAAAGGAAATCATTTAGTATAAATATATAGATAGTTCGAAGATGACGTCACTCAGGTCTTTGTTATTGTTTTTTGCCATCCGCGTTTATGATAATGCTCACTGAACTGTATTAACCCGACTATAAACTTTCATGGATACACACAGTTTTGTGTGTTGGTCCGTTATACTTCCGGATACCAATGTTATGAGCTTCTTAGCCAAGCGCATACTATCTATAAGTATTGTGATATTTTACAACAAAATGCTATTTTGTGAGCATCTGAACTCAGGGTATAGCTGGTAACATATAGATAGTATACGCTTGGCTAAGAAGCGCATAACATTGCCATCCGGAAATATAACGGACCAACACACAAAACTGTGTGTATCTATGACGTTTATAGTCGGGTTTAAAAACATCACAGTAATAATCTGATGCAGACATTGATGGGCTGACAAAAAAAAAACCAACATTTCTTTCTCTACTTGTTTCATAATAAATTGCCGTTTAAAAAGACAAACCTATTTAATTTATTTTCGTTTCTACACGTATAAATATAATTGTGTAGACAAATATGAATAAATCTTGATCTAAATAAATATTGTGTCAAATTCAATTACTAATTACATGATTGATATTTATGAAAACGGGTATTTCATGTATCCTGTTTTGTTGATAAAGGGGAAACCCGAAACGTCCATTTTATCTGTTTTCGTAAATTAAATGGAAGCTTACATTAAAGTTCACATTGTCATTTATTTGTTCAGTGAGGGGAAAAAAACTAATTTTCAGAGACGGGAGAGCTTCTACTACAAGTGCGAATAGTCATTCCGCCGCCGAATCTTATTATACCTCTTGATAGTATGCGCTTGGCTAAGAAGCACACAACTTTCCATCCGGAAGTCTAACGGACCAACACACAAAACTATGTGAACATTTATAGTCTGGTTAATACAGTTTAGTGAGAATTATTCATAACCATTAATTTTTTTAGCTTGGGCGACGGAAGAGTTTCTGCAATGACATAATTTATGAAAAATTTATGAAGGACAACAGACAAAGCCGATTTAAGAAGCTGATATACAGAGAAGTGATAAGACATGGAACGAGATAAAAAAAGTCAGCTCAGGTTAGAGAAGGATGGAAACTGTTTGCCTGTGGCCTAAATCCTGACCCAGGGTGAAAAAGGCAATGTTGATGATGGATGGCAAACAAAAAAGAAAACAATACCAAAGATTAGAGTTACGTCCAATTCATACTATCTATTTAATAGACATTGAAAATCACCTTTATCACTCGTCCCGTTTTATTCAACATAACTATAATATTTGTTTCCATAAATATCTCAGAAGCATCGTGTGTAGAAAGCGACCAGCTGCATTTTAATATAAATAAAAAGACCATAGTTCACAAAAAACAGGCACTATATAGACACAGAGCCCATAGGCCACGATGATGCAGTACTACACACAAACAGACCATAACTCATTGTAATGCTAGATGCTCACTCCAGTGCAGTCTCCGATCTGAAACGTAAACTGTGCTCCTATTCACACTGATAATATAGAACATGGATATTTTATTTGTGGTTTAGCTTCAATTTTGTTCAGGAATAGTTTCTGTACTGTTTTGTGATTTAAAGCATTGACAAAGTAGACAAAACGATTATTTTCATCGGACAGACAACGATAATAAAAGGTAAGAATCGATTATTCGTAGAAGGATTCAATAGTCTGATGTTACGAGCAGCTTGGTTCGAAACAAAGAAAATCAGAACTTTTTATTTTTCATGCTGGTTAGAACTTTTTCATAAGTCATGTGATCAGAACGTATAAAAGTCAAAACAGGATCAGATTTATAATGTTTTTCTCCTCTGGATACACTTTTATGCTCATCGGAGAAATATTTCATAAGGGCATCCGCCATTGCTCTGATAGTTTAGAACCAATTACTTTGTTACTATGCGTCGTTACGAGGGAAGTGACGTCACGACTGTTGAAGCCTATTTCGATATCCGGTCCAATCAGCTGATTTCGAGTGGGCCGATTTCCGTCGGATCGTCTCGCAATCAATAGCGAGCGGAGAAAAATCTATCGACATATTAAGACCGACATAATTTTAACTGAGCTGAAATTTTTAAAGAAAAAGACTAAGGAATGTCAAAATACATTGAATGAAGAACGAATCTCTAATTTGCAACCACCATCTGAAAATAAAATCCCGGTTGAATCGAGGGTTGAATTGAATTGATCTTATTAATAATAATAATAACTTAATAATAACACAATATCGCCGTGCTATTGTCATTGTTATAAATATTGTTTACAAACGAATAATAATAATAATAATAATAATAATAATAATAAGAATAATAATAATAATAATAATAATAATAATAATAATAATAGTAGTAGTAGTAGTAGTAAGTAGTAGTAGTAGTAGTAGTAGTAGTAGTAGTAGTAGTAGTAGTAGTAGTAGTAGTAGTAGTAGTAATAACAGGGAAAGAAGAAGAAGAAGAAGAAGAAGAAGAAGAAGAAGAAGAAGAAGAAGAAGAAGAAGAAGAAGAAGAAGAAGAAGAAGAAGAAGAAGAAGAAGAAGAAGAAGAAGAAGAAGAAGAAGAAAGGATGATGAGAAGGAAGAGAAATGAAGAAGACTTGAAAACAAATGATCCATCATGAAACCTACTTACCCAGTCCATATGTTATATGTGCCATATTTATAAAACCAATGTCTTTTTTATATTCATAAACAAATCAACACATAGAATCGGCGTGAAACGTATAGGCAACACTATGGCTCACACGTGTCACAATTGACCTTAGCTGGTTTCAATCAAACTGCACACATCAAGCAATCAGAAACACATGTAGTAAAGTAAAATAGTAGCAAGAGATTTCAAGACATTAATTAGGAATATGAAAGTGTATCTATCTTTTGTTAAATAGGAATAGTATGTTAATAGCACAATGGAAATAGCAGAAGGTCTAGTCAACACAATCTGACAATACACCTTCTAGAAAGTTGCATGATAAAAAAATAGTACTGAATTAGAATTGACCTGTGTCAGGTTTGAAAATGAAAGAAATAATACATACCACTAAAAACAGTTCGAATTGACAAAAGGAAAAGAAAGTTACTACTGTTAAGAAAGTTTGGTTACTTTTCTTTTTTTGAATCTGTATCCCTACTTTTATGACAAAGTATGCTTTTATAAATAATATTTACTATTCTAGTTATAACTTTACTATCGATATATTCTGACTCCAGTTGTAGGAACGAAGGTAAATCTTCAAAAATTGTGATGTGTCTCTTTCTGCAAGAGTGAATGTATGAATTCCTCATGAAGATAAAACAACAAACAATAAAGTTGAACTAATCAACAGAGGCGATATGAAAGACCTAATCTGTCCAAGATGCTTGTGAATAGGGGCACATGATTTCCACATGAATTGTCCAGACCTCTTTGCAATTCAGAGGGCTTTGAAGCAATGTAACCCCCATTAAAATGACATTTTATTATCTTCCGTTGACAATTTATCAATGTTTTCATGTAAATCATCAAGAACCAATCATTGTCTGACAGTTCATGTCTGCAAACATCACAAGAGTGAGCAGTGTTATCATAGGCAATATCTGCTGTAGCTTGATACTTGAGCTCATGTTTGGCTCTATCAATAGCATAAGTATGACTAATCTACTCTCCATAAAATGTAATAATTACAACCAGCTGGTTTCCTAAAGTGTGAGAAACGATTTTTAATGTCATTCTGTTGGAAAAATCCAATAGGTAGATACGGATGTCTTAATTCAGATATTGTGCTGAGAATGAAATCACACAGATCAACGAGGCAGTTACAGCTCCATTGTAAGGCTTTAGAAGTGTCTTTGGTTAAAGTCTTTACTCTTTCATTGCAAGAAGGCCCCATTTTAGAAGCTAACGGTGACCATCCCCTCGGTATACTGATCTGATGTTGGGCACCAACAATTAACTCAACAGCAGCCTTATCTTTGTCACGAATGCCTGAAATGTACTTCTTGTGTTAAATACGTTCCAAAGACGAATAACCAAAACAATGAATGATGCTGTATCTTTATAGTCAAGAATGGCATTGACATCAGTTGAACATTTCAAGGCAGCTCTTGTTTTTTTCAGAAAAAAAATAGTGCTAAAGAAACGTTTTGCTTTCGACGCTGTTTGGATAAAGTGAAGCCTCAGTTATATCGAGTTTGACTCCCTTTTCTGACATTCATGAAATTCAATAAGGTCTGACCATTTAGCAGTTTTTATGTTGCCGTCATCAGACTGGAAAAGTAATGTCTGAGTATTTTTCCTGTTTCTCAACTGTTCCTGAAATTTTTCAAGAGATGAACAGTGTGATGATTATGTCCCCTGGTGACGCAGCTTTCCATGGCTTATCTGGGTTTTCAACATTGAATAAACGAAAGAATGACTGATTGACTCGACTATTATCGTTGATGAGGCCAATCACTCCGGCGCCACATAATTTAAGTTGATTTGAGAGACAAAATTCAAATTGAAAATTACAATTTAATCTATGGCAAGCTACTATTTAACAACCATATGTTTTGAGCCAAAGAAACATTTTACCATGATGCAAAGTGGGGTTCTCCATTTAGAGATCTAAATGGACCTCGCCATCTAATCCAAGACTAAGTGGTAATCTCCAAAGACATACTAACACATCGATGGGCATCTCCATATTGCATATATATATATATCTCTATATTACACTTCTCAATATCATAAATCTACTGGCTATCTCGGGCACGCGAAATACGTTAAGCACACATACCTAGGTATAGAAAAAATACACCCGTAACAGGAAAAAGAGAGAGACTGAACGGGTGCACGGACTTTAAGATAGCTAGGTACAACACACACGACTCACGAACTACCTTCACGGACATAAAAAAAGCTCACATCAACAACACAGCTGGGAACAACAACAAACTAGAACGCACACCAAATATGTTCCCTGCACACCTTTTTGAACATGAAAGGAAAGTTGTGACATCAAACCCTTCAATCTTTTGGGAGTTTGTATATAATTAGGCCTTTGGAATAGTGACGGATGAAGAGGTTACATAAAAGTGACATAACTATTTCATTAATTTTGTTCAGAATTTGTTTTTAAAATATTTCACTTTATTATTTAACAGGCCATACTCTAAAAATCATTGTTGCGATAGAGTTATTTTCCAGAAGCTGTCTGTTTCTACAAAGCGGTGATGTCTGTCAACAATGGTGACAAGAATACAATGGAATTTCAAAAAATGATTTGGCCAAAATGCGGCTATGTGGTCTTGTAGTATGACACTCGCTTTCAGATAGGAAAGTCCTGGGTTCGAGCCTCGCTCGACGCATAAATGAGTCTTGAAAAGGGCTCATTATTTACATTCTCTCACCGTACTCAGGTGTAAAATGAGTACCTGGCCGTTAATAGCGTTAATTCTGTCCGAGAAATAATCGTTATATTACTAAACAGTCGTCATCTGACGTCCTATAATATATTAAGTGGTACTGTTAGTAGGGATCCCGTGTAAAGACCTTTAAGCAATTTTAGTGGATATTGGTCTATATAACAAAAAGCTCAAGTCAGTCCCACATCATCATCTGACTCGCAATGACAACAAAACAGGCCCTCATTGTCATTTTTTTTCTTAAACTTTTGATGCCTTTTGTTTCTTTTCCCCATAGTTTTTCCAACATCCTGTAAATATGGAATGGAATTTCAAAAATGAACCAGAAAATCGTGAGTGGCTTTCATATGAAGATTTCACACGTCTTAAGACATCACATTCAAATGTCGGATTGGAAGATAGTTCTGTACCATCATTTACTGTCACCATCGGGGAGTTTATTGAGACTAAAATATCACCAGAAACATTATGTCACTCTCCAAATGTTGTTATCAAACTTGAATCGGTAAAAGTTGAAAATATACCAAAGTCGCATCCACAGACAATGCAAGTCAATGTTAAACTTGAAGATGAAGACATCAATGTAGACAAGCCATCCCGCACTCATTCACAATTCTCTGAAGTCAATGTTGTCAAACGGGAAGATGACACCAGGCCTGAGAACTATTCCCGCACTCATTCACAATTCGTGGATGTCAATGTCGTCAAACGGGAAGATGACATCAGGCCTGAGAACTCTTCCCGCACTCATTCACTACTCTCTGAAGTCAATGTTGTCAAACGGGAAGATGACATCAGTCCTGAGAACTCTTCCCGCACGCATTCACAATTCGTGGATGTCAATGTTTCATTTATTGAAGATGACATCAAGAAAGAGTACTTTCCTCAGATTCTTTTACGTGATTCTTGTGTTAAACTTGAAGATGGAGGCTCACAGAGCATTGGTGTCAGGGATAAAGTTAAACTTGAAGATACAATGACAGCCGAGCTATCTTCTGTGACGTCATCACTGGGTGCACAATGTCAGGTGAGATGATTTTCTTTCTTTTACTTGTGGTCTCTGATGCTGCTGCTGCTGCTGCTGCTGCTGCTGCTGCTGCTGCTGCTGATGATGATGATGATGATGATGAAGATGATGATAATGATGATGATAATTATGATGATGTTGATGTTGATGATAATGATGATAATGTTGATGATGATGATGATGATGATGATGATGATGATGATGATGATGATGATGATGACGAAGGCAAAGATTACAAATAAATAACTAAGTAAGAGACGTTTGTCATGGGAGTCTACCTATTTCAGTGTTCTTAAAGAATCAAAATACTAAATAGCAATGTGAAATTGAATGTGAGTTTCAATCTAATTACCATTTCAGATCAAATGGACGTTTCGGGTTTCATCTTTATCAACAAAACAGGATGCATGAAACACTACAGTTGTAGTGTTTCATTCATCCTGTTTTGTTGATTAAGGGGAAATCCGAATCGTCCATTTTATCTGTTTTCGTAATTAAATTGAAGCTTAAATTCAATTTCACATTGTTATTTATTTCTTCGAGCTTTGAGCAGCAAAATTTACATTAAAGTATCGAACACTTCGCTATTTCTCTGTCACCAATGCCATTATCTTCTTTTATGACTGGTCTCATGTTTCGATAATTTGAAATGGACAAATCGACTAAACACTGAGCACTGGGTGGGGATCCTGACCTCCCAGGAGGTACATGCTGTATCTTCTATACCCATATACCCATTTTCCATTTGTTTCCTGTCGTTGTCTTGGAGTGAGATTACTTAGTTTTGTGATGACCCTGGCCGGAGTCCTTGGTTGGGAGGAAAACAGTCGAATTTATAGTTATTGTTTTGGGAGATGATATTTCTTTCCTTGTAAATCATCTCTCTCTTATGCTTTGTTATTTTTTATTTTTAACATATTTGAATGTATTCCTCTTAGCGGGGACCTGTGCTTGTGTCTGGATGAGACTTTTAGGTGATCTCAAACTAAGTACTTTGATGGTGTGCTCTTGGAATCTACATCTGTTTCCTATTTGAACCAATTCCCCTTTGTCTTAACTTTTCTTTGGTGCTTTAATTGTATTTCTACAATTTTTTACTATCCCATTTTCTTCCTTTTACTGGCGCTGATATGACCTTAATGTGTTGCAAGCGCCGTAAAACTCTTAAAACCAAAAACAACAAAATAAACACTGACCAGATTTGTCCTTGTCTTGTTTGTAAGAAGTTTGCTTTTGCCAGTTGTTATCCAGCCGTGGTATAAGCCTTTTCACTCAATTTCTCAATTTCAGCTCATTACAATTTCTGAATAAATCGCACCAAAATTAAGAAATCCATTTGTTTACATGGCAGGTACGTTTGATGTCTCTACCAAATGGAAATGTGAATTTAATTTATATTTATAAACAGAAAGAAATGTTCGGCCCATGGCAAACCTGATACACTCAAAAATATCTGTCAAGGCGCGGTTCTAGTCCCTCTTAGGTTGCTTTACCTGTGGCCATTTGGTAACAAAAAAAAAGAAGCTGACATTAAGAAGGTCTAAATAGTATGTAGCTTTATGTTGGCTTTTCATTTAATTCTATATTATTTCCAACCTGTTTCAGGAACGCTATGATTCCAGCAAAGAAGACCAGAGTAATAAAGCAATTTATGAAGGGTCAGTCTTTTATGATGGTTCGGGATCAGAGGTCGCGTCTATGGTGTTGAAGACTGAACAAGGTATGTTATTGAGGTTGATAATAACCAGTAAATAGTTGTCTTTGTACTTTTTATAGACGGAGTCTTCTCTTTGATGTATTGTGTACCTAATGTTACCAATCAATCGAGGCAATGCAATAAGAGGGGAAGAGAAAGTATATAGAGAGGGAGAGAGAGAGAGAGAGAGAGAGAGAGAGAAAGAGAGAGAGAAAAAGAGAGACAGATATATATATATATATATATATATATATATATATATATATATATATATATATATATAATAGAAATGTAGTCATTCATCCAGAATTATATTGTAAGAATATAGTGTGACCCCTCTAATCAGATAAATGTCTTTTGCCGCTGAAATTGGTATTGATTAGCTGGATTTCTTGATTTGCTGGTTAAGCGATTATTTTAGTACATCTATTATACATCTCACGAGACAAGATCAAGTTGCCATTTTCAGACTTCGCTGTGGAAACAACCGTCTCCGACACCACATGTTCGAAGCATTTCAGATTGGAGAAACAGACATTTGTGAATGTGTGGACGGGAAAGCAGGATGCCACACATGATTTGCTGGCCTGTGTAAAGTACAACGAGCCAGGGACGACTATTTGGCCTGAGAGGACTCTACTCTATGGGTCTCAGCACGAGCTTGGGAAGACCATAGCATTCCTGCATCTCGTTGACCTTCGGCCATAACGGCATCATGAGTGGAAAGAAGAAGAAGAAGAAGAAGAAGAAGAAGAAGAAGAAGAAGAAGAAGAAGAAGAAGAAGAAGAAGAAGAAGAAGAATAGGAAGAATTTTAATACATCCCAAAATTGAAAATTATAAATTTCTCTGAATGTCAAAATTTGTTGTTGTTGTCATTAACATCCTGTGCTGGTCTAGTTTTACAGTAAGAAAGATCAATTATCTCACTGTTGCTCTATGGCTTAATCATTTGTGTAATTAAAATTATGAGAAAAAGAAAACAACTCTCTGTTTAGATTTGTTGGGTCAAAATTTGATCTATCTCAACATTTGGACTGTTTTCAATCAGATTTCTGGACTGGGTCTTCTGACCTCCTGCGGTAGGCAGGGAGGTCACTTGCTCTCTCTTCTCTCCCCCCCCCCCTTCTCTCCCTAGCTGCTTTCATCTTCCATGTTGCTCTCTGGCTTTTGTTATTAATTATCTGTTTTTCTCTTGGCCGACGGGGGTCCTTAGCTGGGGGGGGAAGTAAATGTATAATACCTTTCTAAGAGATGATATAATTTTCACTGTAAATCATCTCTCTATTATGTACATTGAAACCGATCTGTCATAAATATTTCTGTCTATCATCCTTAGCTGAATTATTTGCATGTACCTGGATTGGATTTTAGATAATAAACATATTGATGTATTGTTTATAAAATCATTTGGTTTCTTTTGGACCAATCCCTTTGGTCTTACGTTTTCTTTTGTTCTTTTATTTTCAGATATACCACTTTCCCTCTATCATCTTGCTTTTTACTGGACCTGAAATGATATAACATTTTTTTGATATCCATCAAAAAAACCCAAAATCAAACAAAACAAACAATCACAGATAACATGTAATTTGGTTCTCCTGATGGTGTGAATACCTTTAAAATCAACCATCTTTGTTAGATATATTTACAACACACATAAATATTTGTTTATTTTATTGGAAATAATTTATCACTTCAATAGACTTTTAAGTTATTGTTTTGTGACTGTAAGAATATTGTTATCTATTTTACAGAGAACAAAGTTGTTGACGGCTGTGACCAGGTTTTAAAGGATGGAGTTCATGGAGACATCCAAAATAAAATTGACGTGGATAAAAGCACAGACAATTGTAAGAATTGTCACGAGACGAGCAATCATTTCCTGAACTATCATGATACAACTTTGAATAACCTTTCCACAAATTACAAAAGACACAATCAACGATTTGACTCAAGTGAAATAGACGACCAGCAATGTGATAGAAAACCTAGAAATAATTCAAATGCTGCACGATTGCGAAATCGACCAGGAATCAAAGCTGGGGAATATCCGTGTAAATGTTTTATCTGTGGAAAAGAATTGCCTGAAAATTCATGTTTCTATAGAAACACCAGCATTCGTACAGGAAAAAAGTCATTTACATGTTTGACTTGCGGAAAGGCATATATATGGCATACGCATATACATCAAGTCATCAGATCGAGGCGTACAGTAGAAAAAAAACATAAATGTGTAACTTGTGGAGAGCCATTGAAACAGAGTGCTCTTTTGAAACAATACATCAGAATACATAGAGTAGAAAAGCCGTATAAATGCCAAACCTGTGGAGAAGCTTTTCATTATAATGTATGTTTACAAAATCACATCAGAAGTCATACAGGAGAGCAATTATATCAATTTGACACATGCGGAAAGGAATTTGCATGGAACAAAAATTTAAATCAACATAACAAAACCCATACAGAAGATAATCAATATATATGTGAAACCTGTGAACAGGCATTTACTCAGAGGATTAATTTGCTAGGACACATACGTCAGCAAACCTCTCCCTCTTGTTCTTCATCAGACCAACACCAACCATGACGTCCGATGACTTACCATGACCTCCACATGCTCCAAGATATCATCATCATCATCATCATCATCATCATCATCATCATCATCATCATCATCATCATCATCATCATCATCATCATCCATCGTGGCTTGCGCTCTTGAGCACGTTGCCGGTCAACTGACTCCACGAATCACGATCCTCTGCGGTGGGCATGAAATCTGTGTGATTTTTAAAGTCACATTTGGCCATTCTTAGGTTATTTAGATAAGTCATTCTTTGTCTTCCTCTATCTCTCTTTCCTTCGATCATCCCAGATGTTACCAACTTTTCTATTTCGTCTCTTCTCCACACATGTCCCAGAAACCGTAACTGCCTCTTTCTGATGTTATCGATCAATATTCTTCCATTTCTCACCTTCTCCAACACTTCCTCGTTCGTACACCTGTCTGTCCACGATACCCTCAACATTCTTCTATATACCCACATCTCAAATGCCTCTAACCTCCTCGTACATTCTTTGTCAAGCGTCAACGTTTCACAACCGTATAAAAGGGTTCTTATGATATCAAGATATCACCGAGATACCAACAGAGAGGCGGTGGATCTGGGTCATCGATGACACGACCGTTTGTTGATGAGAGAAGTTCCGTTTTGACGAGCACTTTTTATCGCTTAACTGTCAGTTGTCAGTCTTGGGAATGATGTGTGTGTGTGTGTGTGTGTGTGTGTGTTCATGAATCCATTCATGATGTTGACATCTCTAATCAGCCAATTCTCTATACTCTCCTGTAAAAAATCGCTTTTGTCTACATCATAACTGTCATTTGTCAGGGGCAGTCAGTGAAATTCACCTCATGGCCGGTATACAGCTCGGTCTTAACCATCATGAATTCAGAAATAATATTATATAAACCAGAACTTTACTTTTTATCCTCACAATACAAGTAGACTGCAAAACATTAAATTGTTTTGATAGAGAAACACAAGGATATTCGCGCTTTATGTTGCACAGTCATTTTTAAAAGATAGAACTGAACAATTTGGAATCACAGAAGGGTTCAACAGTCGTGACGTCGATTCCCCCGTAGTAACTCGCGGAGCGAGGACGAGAGACGCATGCGCACAACCAACAGACGTCCTCTCTCTAATAACTTTTCCGCCGGTGACGTCACAGACTATGAGTGACGTCCAATCAAGGGACGCTACTCTTCCGCTAATCTCATTCCCTATACTATTATTAGTAGCGTATGGCTACACCTCCAAATTCATTTCGTCAACCCAGCTTCAAAATCTTCCACCGCCCTAAGAACTGTTTCATATCCACCTACAAGTTTAGTTTCTGGGCAATGGATCAACGATGTGATCTCTGGTCTCTGGAGCTGCCTGACATTTCAGGCAGGCATCACTGTTCCCAAGTTTCCATCTGCACATATTCGATGAAGTTCTGCCATGTCCTGTTAAGAGCCGATTTGAGGAAACTCAGTATTTCTTGGATCTTTCTCAATAGGTGTGCTTTCCAATACCACCACATACCAGCCTCAAGCGTCATGGACTACAACACCAGTGTCTGTAAAATACTCCACAAACTTGTCACGAAGAACTTAAATACAATTCAAGTGTTCTCATCGATGGTCACTTTGATCTTTCGGACATTGACTTGGAGAGATGGATCAGCAACAAAACGACACTATAATGAAGAAACTAATGATTTTTTTTCAATGGACTCAAGCATGGACCAGGATCTAAAAACGATTAGCCATAAGACGAAAAAACGGATGCATTTGACGTTCGTTTCATAAACTTTCTTAATCTAGAAGGCAAAGTGGGATTGATACGTATGTTGAGTGACCATGATATCCCTCTAGTAGAACATTTGTGTTAACGATCCCAGAAAACACCAACAAATGATTTATATATAATCTATTGAAAAAGACTAACATTGCGTCTATGTAAAATGTAAATAAAGGTTTTGGTATTTTGGGCAACAAGAGATTTGTTATAATAAAACATTGATTTATTTATAAGAAAAAGTAAATTTAAGTGAAGTAGAAGGTTGGAGTGGACAGATTTGCAAATAAGAACACGTCGTGCGGTTATGTGGTCTTGTGGTATGACACTCGCTTTCGGATCGAAAGGTCCTGGGTTCGAGCCTCGCATAGTTGAGTTCTTGGAAAAGGCTCTTTACTCACATTTTCTCACCGTTCTCATGTGTAAAATGATTACCTGGACGTTAGCAGCGTTGTCTCTGTCCTAACAAAATTGTTATACCGCCTAATAGGCGTCATATCCCATCCTACGTGTTAAGTGTTGCTGTTGGCCAGGGACCCCTCGTAAAGTGGCATGGTTATCTGATAGCGTTATGACCTCTGGACAACAGATTTCGACTCCACCCTTGATTGTTCCATAGCCATTGTTACTGTTAGTCAGACCGTGGCCTTCGTAAAGTTATGGCCTGACACTGACCAAAAAATGACGTCAAAATGCCAGTCTTTTGCCACAGAAGAAAACAAATCGTGAGTTGTTCAATAGTTCAACCAATGAAATAACTTGGTTTCCATGAGCACTACTAACGACAACTCACTAGGCGGTGCAAAAACCAAATAATGACGTCAAACTGCCAGTTCTTTTGGATTTCAGTGTCAGGCTATAACATAACGATGGCTACGGTCTGACTCAAGAACCCACCAAGACTGAAAGTTTGACGTTATCTTTTCGGTTTTTAGACCGTCTAGTGAGTTGTCTTTAGTTAGTAGTGGTCAAGTAAACAAGTGATTCCTTTGGTTGAGCTGGAACTGTTGAATACAACTCATGATTTATTTTCTTTTGAGGCCAAAGACTTGTATTTGGTGTAATGTTTTGCTCAGTGTCAGGCTATTAGTTAACGATGGCTATGATTGATCTCGCTCCCTTTGCATGTGAACCCAGTGATCTACCGACGAAACTATCGGGATCCACAAGTGATCCAAATAAAGTTTCAAAAATATACGTTGACGACACTCAGCGTTATGTGGTCAATAGGAAAGAAGTTGTGTCAGGCTTTTGATGCTGTGCGCTTGGCTAAGAAACTTACAACATTGCTATCCGAAATATACTGGACCAACGCACAAAACTATATGTACCCTTGAACGTTTATAGTCTGGTTAATACAGTTTAGTGAAAATTACTCATAAAAATGGACGACAAAAACACAAAAACCCGAGTAACGCCAACCTCGATCTATCTTTATGTAGCATGCGCTTACTAAGAAGCTAACAACATTGCCATCCGGATGGACCAACAGACAAAACTCTGGGTAACCATGAACTTTTATAGATAGTAAGCGCTTGGCTAAGAAGCTCACAACATTTCCATCCGGAAATATAACATACCAACACACAAACTATGTGTAACCGTGATCGTTTATAGTCTGGTTAATACAGTTTAGTGAGAATTACTCAAAAACATGGATGGCAAAAAAACTATAACAAAGACATGAGATACGTCAAATTCATTCTATCTATAGTCTGGATAATACAGTTAAGTGAGAATTACTTATAAACGCCGATGGCAGAACATAATAACAAAGACCCAAGTGACGTCAACTTAATTCTATGTATAATTTCAGGAAGGCTTGGGCCCCACAATGCGACTAGGATTTTTGAAGTTGCTTTTAGGTTTTTGCACTGCCAAGTTTAGTGATTTTAACTCGTTCTCAAGGAAACATTAAATGATCCCACGGGTTGAAATATTCAATACAACTCCCGATCTTGTTTTCTTTACTGTAATTTGACGTAATGTTTTAGTCAGCGTCCGGCTGTGATTTTACGAAGCCTACGAATCAACTCTTTGTTATTGTTTATAAACTGCCAATTAGGGGATTAGATCTCGCTAATATAATTGATGCTATGTGTTTAGCCGAAATGCTCACAACAACCACCAGTCGGATATGCGTTTTTAATAGACAATACAATTTGTGGCTTTAAACTTTTTTAGCCTGATTGTTGGGATATATTGAGAACTTATAAGAAAAGGCTGGGTTAACACAATAACAAAGAGTCGAGTGACGTCGATTACATTCTTTCTATATCAATCAGACTATGAAAGTATAAAGTTGCATGCTGGTGCATTTAATCTGGTCGGCAAAAGTTGGGAAAATTTTGTTTAATGACATAGTGTCAAAACTTTATGCTTTTTTTATATAAATAGAACGAAGGTGGCGTCACTCAGGTCTTTATTGTTTGATTTTTTGCCATCCATTTTTTGGAGTAATTCTCACCCAACTGTATTCACCAGAATATAAACGTTTAAGGTAACACATATATGTGTGTGTTGGTCGTTACATTTCCGGATGGCAATGTTGTGAGATTCTTAGCCAAGAGCACATCATCTATAATAGACACTTTGATAACCGCGCCTCTAGGACAGTCGTCATAATGTAAACAATGGCAATGATTGGTAAACATAGAGAACTACACAGGCTTTACTATGGTGTGTGCCAAAGTAAAATACCATCTGTTCTTCTGCTTGTTCAATAGATTCAACACAGAAAATGTAAACGTTTAAAATCTGGTCGAAAAAAAGTGTGAAAGCTAGTCACCTAATCGGTGGCATAAATACAACAAAAATGGTCAAAGAGGGGTCGATTTCATTCACAGTATTGTAAATAAATAAATAAACAACTATGTTTGTCAGAGCACGAGTGAAGGTGTATGATAAATCCCACGATATGATTGGTCAAAATCAACTTAAAACATGTAATGGTTATGTTTACTGACGGAAGAGTGAAAATGGAAAGGCTTCGTATGGGAACAAAACAGACAATGGACGTTTCGGGTACAAACCCTTCGTCAGCACAACAATACACACATAAACGTGGAAAACAAATCAAATATAATGAAAAATAACTTGTATCGTCTGTACTCAATGGTGGTTGCAGTATGAATGAAATGTTAGCGTGGCGTGGGTAGAGGATAGGGTGCCCCAGGGGGTGATCTAATTGATAAGCAAAGGTCAGCGTCAGGGAACAGAGCCTTCCAGAAAATAATGGAAGATAAAAGACATATTAGTGGTGGTAATAGTAGTAGCAGTAGTAGTAGTAGTAGTAGTAGTAGTAGTAGTAGTAGTAGTAGTAGTAGTAGTAGTAGTAGTAGTAGTAGTAGTAGTAGTATGGTAGTAGTAGTAGTAGTAGTAGTAGTACTAGTAGTAGTAGATAGTAGGTAGTAGTAGTAGTAGTGGTAGATAGTATAGTAGTAGTAGGTATAGTAGTAGTAGTATAGTAGTAGTAGTAGTAGTAGTAGTAGTAGTAGTAGTAGTAGTAGTAGTAGTAGTAGTAGTACTAGTAGTAGTAGTAGTAGTAGTAGTAGTAGTAGTAGTAGTAGTAGTAGTAGTAGTAGTACTAGTAGTAGTAGTATAGTAGTAGTAGTAGTAGTAGTAGTAGTAGTGTAGTAGTATAGTAGTAGTAGTAGTAGTACTAGTAGTAGTAGTACTAGTAGTAGTAGTAGTAGTAGTAGTAGTAGTAGTAGTAGTAGTAGTGGTAGTGATAGTAGTGTAGTAGTAGTAGTAGTAGTAGTAGTAGTAGTAGTAGTAGTATAGTAGTAGTAGTAGTAGTAGTAGTAGTAGTAGTAGTAGTAGTAGTAGTAGGTAGTATAGTAGTAGTAGTAGTAGTAGTAGTAGTAGTAGTAGTAGTAGTAGTAGTAGTAGTAGTAGTATAGTAGTAGTAGTAAGTACTAGTAGTAGTAGTAGTAGTAGTAGTAGTAGTAGTAGTAGTAGTAGTAGTAGTAGTAGTAGTACTAGTAGTAGTAGTACTACTAGTAGTAGTAGTAGTAGTAGTAGTGGTAGTAGTAGTAGTAGTAGTAGTACTAGTAGTAGTAGTACTAGTAGTAGTAGTAGTAGTAGTAGTAGTGGTAGTAGTGTAGTAGTGGTAGTGATAGTAGTGGTAGTAGTAGTAGTAGTAGTAGTAGTAGTAGTAGTAGTAGTGTAGTAGTAGTATAGTAGAGTAGTAGTAGTAGTAGTAGTAGTAGTAGTAGTAGTAGTAGTAGTAGTAGTAGTAGTAGTAGTAGTAGTAGTAGTAGGAGTAGTAGGAGTAGTAATAGTAGTAATAGTAGTAGTAGAATGCTGTAGTGAAACAGTAGGGGGCGGTGGAGGGGGCGAAGTGAAAAGGTCACGGCTGAGGTCGGGAGGTGGGGGGGGGGTGGGGTTGTTGGATGAGCGAAGGTCGAATCTTCGCGAAGGAAATACGAACGGTCGGTGGCGATGCGACAGTAAAGTGGAATATACAGATAAATAGATAGATAGATAGATAGATAGATAGATAGATAGATAGATAGATAGATAGATAGATGGAGCGAATTATTATTTAAAATATTTACCACAATGTTTGGGGCAGTCTAGACTGCCCCAAACATTGTGGTAAATATTTTAAATAATAATTCGCTCCATTACTACATGTCGAGCACTTTTCGTACCATATTTGTATCAAACACGATTCAATAGATAGATAGATGGATAGACAGATAGATGGATAGATAGATAGATAGATAGATAGATAGATAGATAGATAGATAGATAGATGGATAGATAGATAGATAGATAGATAGATAGATAGACAGAAAAAAGGGGAGAGAAGAGAAAGAGAAGAAGAAAAAAACCCAAACAAACAAATAAACAAACAAACAATGAAACAAAACAACAACAACAACAACAACAAAAGAAAAAAACCGGGGGGGGGGGGAGGGGAGGCGGACCGGTTGTGAGGGGGGATTGAGAGAGAGAGAGAGAGAGAGAGAGAGAGAGAGAGAGGGAGGGGGGGAGAGTGAGAAAGGGGGGGGGGGGGGGGTGAGAGAGGGCGAGTAAACAGCCGGGTGATAGCTGGGTCTATATGTATATTAATGGATAAATAAGTGGATGAGTGGACACAATGAGAGACAGCTAGGAAGGTAGATGACTATGAATTGGTAGATAGTCAGTAGATAGACAGACAGATAGATAGATAGATAGATAGATAGATAGATAGATAGATAGATAGAGTTGTAGTAGTAGTAGTAGTAGTAGTAGTAGTAGTAGTAGTAGTAGTAGTAGTAGTAGTAGTAGTAGTAGAAGTAGTAGTAGTAGTAGTTGTATTAATAGCAGCAGCAGCAGCAGCAGCTGTAGTGGCAGCAGTAAGAGCAGCAGTGGTTATGAATATGGGTGACGTTGACATCTAAAAGATAGTATTGATTAAGAGGTTGTTGCACAGCGGGAGACGAAGTGGAGTTTAGTGGTTGTCAATCCTGGTGTTGAGTCCACGTGGAGTCAGCGTTCCCAACGACTTGATCAGGTGAGTTTCCCCACGTCGACGGGCTGAAGTGTCCGAATGGCAAAAACAAAGCACACACACACACGCACACACTGTAAATTGCAGTGGTCCGGCAGATTGAAGTGTCTGGCCACTGCTGTGTCTGCACAGTTCGATATGTCACGCAAGTGCTGCACGAATCTGTCACCCAGCCTCTTTCCGGTCTCACCAACGTAAGCAATCCCATACAGGGAGCACGTAATAGCATAGACTAGATTACGGTCAGTGTAAGTAAGACCAATCTCCCTTGACATTTTACAACAACGATGGCAACTTTTCGGTCACATACTACGCAGGGACAAAAACATACCAGCAAACCAAGCCATGTCGGGATACTTCCAAAAACACGGGAACCTTTTCAGAGGAAGACCGATCACAACACTCCCCGTGATCCTAAACAAAAACCTCACAACACTTGGACAAAGCATTAGTCTCATAACGGCAGGGGACCTTGAAAATCTGAGAACCCTAGCAGAGGACCGGCAATATTGGAGACACCTCACACAGGAAATACTGGAAACAGCCAAGGCGACCCGATCTTTCGGTCGAGACGCGAAAGGCATCTAAGTAAGTAAGTAAGTAAACGGCTGCCTGATGTCCCAAATCTTGTCTGGAAAACTGACTCTGTCGTACTCCCACAGGTGCCCACAAGTCTTGCATCGGGGTCGCATACACGGTCTGGCTTTAGGCCCATCCCTGGGTATGGGTTCCAAGCGGATTCTGACAAGGAGATCCCTCAGGTTACGATCCCGTCGATATGCTACCAACGGGGGTTCTGAGAAAACTCTTTGGGTGTCTTCGCCCGCCTGGAGGATCTCATAATTCTGCAATAGGATGTTCCTAACCTGATCGGCATAGTATTTTACGATCACCGGCTTCAGGCAGCCCTTACCGTTTTCTACTTTTTAATGGTTATGTTTACAACTTTCGTAAACAAAGCAACGTGTTTACATTTATGAAATATCCATTCGTTGGACAGCAGCATTTTTTTTTACTGGAGCAGTATTGTTGTTTTTATACCACCAAATGGGTGACTAGTTATCACACAATTTTCTCGATCAGATTATAAACGTTTCAGCTTTCTGTGTTGGTTCAATTGATCAAGCTTTAGAACAGTGAACATTTTACTCAGACACCTAGCATCGATAATAAAACACGAGGCGTTTGTTATGTTTATCAATCACTACCATTGTTTACGTTATGACGACCGTCCGAGAAGCGTGGTTATCTAAGTGTCTATTCAGTAAAAATCTTGAAAATAGTCGGTAAATCGGGAGTAAAAACTAACATTTCCACTTTACACAACATTACAAAGTGTTTTAAGCAGACGGATCACAAATGTCACGGATTTTAAAATGTGCGTCTCGTCGGATAGAACCAATAAACTAGTCATTTGATGCACACACACACTTAAAGAGTATACCTATGACATTTATAAGGCTTTGAAGAGGCATATGTGTATTTTATCACCTGAGTATAATCAAGGAGACGCCCAAAAGTACCAAACAATGCATGATCAATTGAGAGAGTGTTTTCCACCGTTGAGTGGGAATCAAACGGCGTGCATTGTCAAATGAGTCAGATGGTTAAAAAAAGGGCTAAAAAGAGACCGTTCTAGATCTGAATAGTCTTTCTAGAAATATGAATGTATCCCTCATTACGGGTTCCTTTGCTTGTACCCGGATATGACTGAGGTAATGTCATAAAATGCAAATTATGGAATCTTCTGTCTCAATTTTTCTTTGAGATCTACAATTTTCCTGTGATCTTTCTTTTTTTACTGACAGTGGAATGAAGTAAAAGTCTTGCAAGCGCCGTAAAATCCATAAAACAACCCCCCCCCCCGAAAAAACAGAAAGAAAAACAAAACCAAAAAAATATACTAAACAAACAATAGAAACAACCAAGAAAAATCTCAACAAAAACAATATGATGATAAAAGCAACAAACACAGAGAAAACGTGTCCGCAATCTTATATATACACACATAAAAACACCCATACAATAACTATTCAACGACATATTTTGTTTATTTATTTAAAGCAAGTAACGAAAACATTAAACAATTAGGGTACATGCGAGTATCAATGTAATGATTGTAAGGGTTTGCTTTGCTCATGCTAGTGGAAGGGATACAAAATAATTACAAAAACAACTGCTTTGTCCCTAAATTGGATGGATTCTAGTGTAAAATTCTCTTGTCTTTGCTAAGATAGCATTATGACAATTAAGAATTAAAGCCAAACCAGTGTCCGTATATTTGTTTCAGTTTTTCTCTAATGGACCGTTTAGACTTACAGTCTTTTCGTACGCGGTCCGACGGATTTCTACAAAGTGTGGGTAATGAACCAAAACTCATGAAAACTGAGCGTGTAAACGAGGAATTACGGATGTCTTCCCAAGCTCCTGATGTCAAGAGCCGCCTGATATTTTCAAATCATCGTGTTGACGGTGATTAGTTTTCACTGAAGCCCCTCTTACTTCAAACGAAGGAATGGGGTCTCTATTGAGTGTGTGAAGTTCACTCATTTATTTGTTTCCACGTGTCTGTGTGATAATGTGTGTGTGGCGGTGGTGTGTATGTGTTTGCATGTGTGTGTGTGTGTGTGTGTATGTGTGTCCCAGATCTGACGCGGAGCAGTTGGATACAATAGTCTGATGTCACGTCGCCCAGCAACGGCGGCCATCGTTGTTCTAGACAAAGAAAATCTGTACTTCTTATTCTTCATGCTGGCTAGTTTTCATATGTTCAGAATTTGTAAAAGTCAAAACATGATCAGATTTATAATGGTTTTTTTTTCTCCTCTGGATACGATTTTATGTTCGTCGGAGAAATATTTCATAGGGGCGTCCGACATTGTTCCGATAGTTTAGAGCCAGTTACTAAGTTACCATGCGTCATTACGAGGGAAGTGACGTTACGACTTTTGAAGCGTATTAACAAGACGTCAAAACGAAACCTCTCTCGTTGATATAAATGTCATATCGATTCACGGTGACCCACATCTAATCTACCGCGTCTTATCCATGTTCGAAGGATCGTGTACGAAAAATCGGTACGTCTAATTGGGCCATAAGAAAGTTTAAAAAGTTTATTCAATCTTAGGATTTCGCCAATAAAAGACAACACATTGAGTTGTTGTGAGAGATTTTGGGCTACTATAACTTTAGAACAATATAACTTTGCTACGATCTCAACTGAGGAATTACCAATGGTGAGTTTTACTTTTATAATTTCATTATATTAATATTTTTAGTATTTAGGGGAGCTGGTTCGGATAAGTGAGAGTAATGGGAGCGATCTATATTTATGTTTTCGTCCAACCAGATCATCAATCACAAGAAGGCTATGTGGTCTAGTGGTATGACACTCGCTTTCGGATCGGAAGGTCCTGGGTTCGAGCCTCGTGCTCGGCGCATAGTTGAGTCCTTGGAAAAGGCTCTTTACTCACATTCTCTCACCGTACTCAGGTGTAAAATGAGTACCTGGCCGTTAACAGCGTTGTATTTGTCCGAAAAATTGTAATATCGCCTAACAGGCGTCATGTCCTGTCCTACATGTTAAATGTTGCTCTTGACCAGGGACCCCTTGTAAAGCGCTTTGAGCACATTAGTGGATATCGCGCTACATAAAGCTCAATGTGTTGCTGTCCAACGATTTCTTAACAAATGTAAACTGTAAACACGCTGCTTTTTTAAATAAAAATTTATAAACATACCCATATGTCATGCTGAATCAAATGACCAATCTTGGTGTTAGATATTTCAAAAACTGTGAACACTTTTCACTATGTGGGTCACTTTGAGCACATTTTCCACTCTGACCAATGACCTCGACCACATGTAAAGTTAATATAGATCATGCCCATTCGGAGAAGGCACCTGATGTAAGATAAAGATCTTAACAACTGTGTATGATACGATGCCAGACAAAGTCAGAAAGACCAATACAATGAAAAACATCCCAAAAAATCAGTCAGTCGAGGAAAACTATGTTAACCCTCTCCTTATCAACTATAAGAAAATCGTCACATTCGTTACGATAAAACCCAACTTTATTCTTATTCAAATGTCTTTTTTGTACATCATAACATTTAAAGAAAATGAACAGTGTGTTGTAGAGTATGTTTTGCTAAAGAAATTATGTATCGCAAGAACTTTACTGCCATTGTGTTTGAGTAATAAAAATATACATTTAGTTGGGTGTGACGTTTTTTTGGGAAAATGCTGAAAATGGCTGATAAGGAGAGGGTTAAGGGCTCTGCGTGTTTCATCGCAACTTGAATAATGGACTCATACATCAAATGACAAGAGGGTTTTTCTGTTTCCCCCTGATGCAAAATCTCATTTTTTCCCCCCAATTTATTCATTTCTCTACAGCGTGAATGTCTATCAGTTCACATCGGCCAGGCCGGTGTAAGGATTGGCCATTCCTGTTGGGAGTTGTATTGTCTTGACCACGAAATCAACCCTGATGGTCAGATGCCCTCTGACACAACAATCGGTGGTGGTGACGATAAGTTCAACACATTCTTCAGTGAGACTGACTATGGAAAACACATACCCCGGGCTGTGTTTGTTGATTTAGAGCCATCCATCGTAGGTAGGATTTATCTTAGCCAACATGTGCTAATGTATCGATTTAAAATGATCTGTGTCAAAATGTGGTTGTTGTTCTGTTTGCCATAAAATACTCCTATAATAAGGAATGAGATTAGCGGAAGAGTAGCGTCCCTTGATTGGACGTCACCTTACAGAGAGAACGTCAATTTGGTTTTGAAGTGTCTCAAGCCGCTTTCACCGGAAGCGAGGACGAGAGACGCATGCGCACAACCAACATGACGTTCTCTCTCTAATAACTTTTCCGCCGGTGACGTCACAGACTATGGGTGACGTCTAATCAAGGGATGCTACGCTTCTGCTAATCTCATTCCCTATAGGTAATTTGGAAGAATTTAGAGGAAATAAATTTGTTTTCATTAGTTTTTACCAGTTGAATAATATAAAACAAACCAAAAACAAATAGTAATCTGTCTCCGATAAAATAGCAGAAATAGTTTTTCAAACGTTCAAACGAATTTCTTGTATAGTCCATACATTTTTGACGCTTTAAAAAGCTTCAACTACAATAATTCTGACTAGATCGTCAATTTTTGAATTATTTGTTTTACTATCAAACCCATAGAAAATGATATAAATAATATGAAATTGAGTGTAAGCTTCAACTTTATTACAAGATCATATAAAATGAACGTTTTGGGTTTGGTTTCCCCTTTATCAACAAAACAGAATGACAATGTTTTGTTTATTCATCGTAACAACGCCACTACCACATTATCTCATTCATCTGTAGTGTTTCATTCATCATGTTTTGTTGATAAAGGGGAAACCCTAAACGTTCATTTGATCTGTCCTTGTAAGAAAATTCAAGCTTACATTCAACTTCATACTATTTATTTCTTCGAGCTTCAAGCAGCAACATTTACATTACCATAGAAACTGATGAAAACAAGTTTAAGAAGCCACATTTTCATGACTTTTAGCTAATGAGTGATAAACTGAAAGCATAATCACCTCAGATTACTCACTATTATTTTTGGTGATAAACATAGTCTAAGTCCCCAATCTTAAAAATACATTTAAAAAAAAACTCTTTACAGGACAATCTGTCACAGTAAAGGTTGTTCACAATTATCTTATTAAATTTTATTTTATTAAGAACTGAATTCATCTCACTCCAGTTATATATCGGTAGGCTTAGATAAACTTTACCTTCTAATATTAGATCGTCTTTCCTTTTATAGCCTTCCCTCGAATTAATTTCTAATTAGTGAATACTTTTTGTTCTACATTCTGTCACGTAGCCACTTATTATAAAAGCTGATAGGTCTAACATTTGACACTCACTTCTCTTCACAATCTATGCCGGACGGCCAGTCGCTCTATTCCTTCTATATACTGTAAGATTTTTATCTTTTGGGACTTTGTAGATATTATATCTACACCATTAAGACGCCGGAGCTTTTAACTTTGATTGTATAATCTTCAAGGATCAAACCCGAGCCCGCTGTCAAAGGATTACATATTAACCCATTACCAATTACCTGGAAGTGGAATTTTACGAGTCCGATCCTGTTATCAGAGGAATAGATCATCCAAGCCCATCAACTGCCTGGAAACGTAAACTTACGAACCTGACATATTATCATAAGTTACGTAAAATATTCATATCTCTATTTGTAACTGCCACGATCCCTGTTTATCTCTTTTAATTAAATTTCATCATTATTTTTATTTCATTGTAAACAAATCGTTAATTGTTTTTCATTTACAGTAACTAGTAAATTCTGGGGCCTCATTCTACATATATCTTTATGCATAGTCGAGTAGCTCTTTACTCACTTGAGACCATGAGACAATCCAAATTTTAACTTTGACATTTTCACAACTAAAGTCTGTAACTTAAGTACTTTTACCACTAGGTTATTCAAATATATGCTCAGTAGTTTGAAATTGTATATTTTTGTGGCGAAGTGACAGATAAACAACCTTTTGGCCAGGCTCATATGTTGATTGAAAATTCACTATTAAATAGTCGTGTAATGTAAATGTTGCTGATCAAAGCTCGAAGAAATAAATAACAATGTGAAATTGAATGTAAGCTTCAATTTAATATATGAAAACAGATAAATTTGACGTTTCAGGTTTCCTCTTTATCAACAAAACAGGATGAATGAAACACTACAGACGAATGGGATAAGAACGCCACTACCACATTATCTCATTCGTCTATAGTGTTTCATTCATCCTGTTTTGTTGGTAAAGGGGAAACCCGAAACGTCCATTTATCTGTTTTCGTATATTAAATTGAAGCTTACATTCAATTTCACATTGTTATTTACAACTAATAGTCGGGAAGCATGACTTGAGTTATCCCGCCACCCCCTATATCGAAACCTCAATGTAAAAATAATCCTTAAGAGACATGAAACACATGGAGTTGGAGTTTATCCCGGTTTATATAGCGTGAAACGGACAATAACAACTGCCTGCTACCCTTTGGTGTGAGTAAATACCATTTTCCAAGGACTCACCTATCGCCGCTCAGAGCAAGACTCGAATCTTGGACCTTCCGGTTCGAAAACGATTGTCATAACAAAAGGCCACATAGCCGCACATAATATATGAAACTGTATTATTTCTGTATCTCTATCACTCTTCTGACTTTTTCACACTATTCATTATCAATTTTTCTTCAGAGGAGGTCCGTTCTGGAACATATCGCAACTTGTTTCATTATATTATGAAACTGTATTATTATTTATTTATGTATCTCTATCATTTTTCTGACTTATTCACAATATTCATTATCAATTTTTCTTCAGAGGAGGTCCGTACTGGGACATATCGCAACCTGTTTCTTTCAGACCAGTTCATTACGGGCAAGGAAGACGCTTCCAGCAACTATGCTCGTGGTTACTACACGGTGGGCAAAGAGAAAATCGACGAGGTCGTAGACCGCATTAGAAAACTAGCCGACGAGTGTGAGTCTCTCCAAGGTGTTCTGGCTTTCCATTCCGTCGGCGGTGGAACAGGATCGGGGTTTTCATCTCTTTTATTGGAGCGTCTGACTGTTGAGTACAGCAGTAAATCTAAATTTGAATTCTCCATCTACCCTGCACCACAGGTCTGGAATTTATTTCTGGCTCGCTTGTTCGTGTATACCTTTTCTTTCTTTCTTTCTTTCTTTCTGTCTGTCTCTGTCTTTCTCTCTCTCTCTCTCTCTCTCTCTCTCTCTCTCTCTCTCTCTCTCTCTCTCTCTCTCTCTCTCCTTCTTTCTTTCTTTCTTTCTTTCTTTATTTCTTTCCTTCTTCTTCTTCTTCTTCTTCTTCTTCTTCTTTTTTTTCTTCTTCTTCTTCTTCTTTTTATTTCTCTTCTTCTTCTTCTTCTTCTTTCTTCTCTTCTTCTTCTTATCTTCTTCTTCTTCTTCTTTTCTTCTTCTTCTTCTTCTTTTTCTTCTCTTCTTCTTCTTCTTCTTCTTCTTCTTCTTCTTCTTCTTCTTCTTCTTCTTCTTTTTCTTCTTCTTCTTTTTCTCTATCTTCGTCTACCCCTTCCCTTATTTATATTCCTCCTACCTCTCTTCTCCTCCTCCTCCAATTTCTCCTCCTCCTCCTCCTCCTCCTCCTCCTCTTCCTCCTCCTCCTCATCTATTCTTCTATTTATTTACACTTACAACCCATTATTGGTTTGTGTGACTACAAAATACTTGAAAGTGTGTAGTTGTAACTTAATTAGTTCATCATCATTATTGTTGTTATCACCACAATCATAATCAATAAGTCCTGTTAATCATTATCTTAGATTAGATATCTCTATATAAACATCTGGTCATAAACTCTATTGCGTTTGATTAAAATAATCTTATTTTCGTTGTTGTTGTTGTTGTTGTTGTTGTTGTTGTTGCTGTTGTTGTTATTGTTGTTGGGGTTTATTTTCTATTTTTTGACGTTATAAAGTTTGCATTATGATCTCCAGTAACAGGCAAGGTTAAAATGAAATCATATATATGGACGTATAAAGCTTTTTATTCAAAGAGCATCTTACATGAAGATAATGTTTTGACCTCAAATAGTTGGCAGGGGGTACAAACTGTGTCTTCTATCCCCTTATATCCAACATGATTTCTCTCTTTGTCTTGGTTTTGTCCTGGCCCTGGCGGAGTCCTAGCTGGGAGGGAAATAGTCAAATGCATAGTTATTGTTTTTAGAGATGATATTATTTTCTTTGTAAGTCATCTCTCTGTTATGTATTATTATATTTGTTATTTTAAATGTATAATGTAAGCATTTGAGTGTATTTCTCTTTGTTGGATTTTGTTTTTGTGTCCGCATGAGACTTATAGGTGATCTCAACTAAGTACATTGGTGGTATGCTCTTGGAATCTACATCTGATCCCTATTTGTTCACAGTTTCCCTATGTCTTACTTTTTCTTGAGTGCTTTAATTGTAATTCTAGAACTGTTTACTATCCCATTTTCTTCCTTTTTACTGGCGCTGATATAACTTAAATGTGTTGCAAGCGCCTTAAAACCCATAAAAACAACAAACAAACAAGACAATATGTGCTTTCTTTTGTTTTGTTATCCCAGATTGCAACAGCTGTAGTAGAGCCTTATAACTCTGTGCTAGCCACCCACAAAACTCTGGAACATTCTGAATGCGCCTTCATGGTTGACAACGAGGCCATCTTTGAAATCTCTATGAACGTCCTTGACATTGAACGACCCACTTACACCAACCTGAACTTTTTGATTGGTCAGATTGTCTCTTCCATCACGTCAACACTCAGGTCTGTGAATAGGGAACACTTCTTCTTCTTCTTCTAGGTTCCATGCCTGGTCCAGGCTTCGGATACTGCATGAATTATCTCTCTCCATTCCTCCCTGTCACTTGCTTTTTCAAACAGCTCTTGGATTGTTAGGTTGGTGAAGCCCTTCAGTTGGTCTATGAGTGTTTTTCTTTGTCTCCCCCGGCGCGTTTACCAGGTATTTTTCCACAACTTGCCAGGTATTCATTCTTATCTTTCCTTACTATGTGTCCGAAAAAGGATAGTTGTCGATCCACTATTAAGGGCATTAGTTTCCTTTGTTGGTATGTTTGTTTTAGCACTTCTTCGTTCGTTTTGTGTGCAGTATACGATATTTTCTGCATCCTTCTCAAGCACCACATTTCAAAAGCTTCAATGTTCTTTTGTGTTTCTGTGCGCTGTAAAATTAACTGTCTCCAATCATCTCCTTGGAAGTGTAAAACCTGTCATCCGGAGGACCGGATACATATTTTAGCAACACTGGCATCATGTTTTTTAGCCATTAACACTATCCTTACCAACTATAGGAAAATCGTCACATTCGTTGCGATACAGCCAACATTTTTCTTATTCAAATTTCTTTTGTACATCATAAACTTAAAGAAAATGAACAAGGTGTTGTAGAGCATGTTTTACTAAAGAACTATCTATCGCTAGAACTTACTGCTATTATGTTTGAGTGATAACAAATCTATTTGTGTGTTAGTTTGATGTGAAGTTTTGGGGAAAATCCTGAAAATGGATGATAAGGAGAGAGTTAAAGATGTCGGTTGTCAAAAAAAAAAAGCATCCATCCATCTTCGCTGCATTACGCGCAGTAATCATAATAAAATTAGGAGTTCCGATAGCTCAGTTGGTAGAGCACTCGCTTCACACGCAACGAGACCAAGATTGATCGCGGCTGCAGTCGAGATTTTTTCTGACCCCCCCCCCTCCCCCCACTCCTCCTGTTCACCTAGCAGTGAATGGGTTTCTGAGTCTGTGAGGTTAGGCGGAAAGTACTTTGCGATAGACTAACGGCCTATCCACAGGATAGCAAACAAATGCTATTTCCCATTTCAAGCTATTGAAACTCCGTCTCCATGGACCAAATGGCTCTGAAAGATTACTAATGAATAGAACACAGCAACGCTCAACAACTATTGAGGCTGTATTTTTGAATCAAGAATTGCAAATCAAGTAGTCTTCTGGATCCATAAAAGATTGGTCTTATAAATCCAACCAGTGGGCCTGGGGTCGGAGGAAGAGAGGGAGAGAATGAGAGAGAGTGTGGGGTGTAGAGAGAAGATGAGATGAAGGGGGGGGGGGGGGGGGGAGAAATAGCGAAGGAGAGAAAGAGAGGGTGAGGGGGTATACTGATTCGAAGCAGGTATTTTTTGTTGTCGGAACAACCAGCGACGGACGCTCTTTATCGCGATATAAACGTTCAACCAGGTTCAATATTTAGGGAGAGAGAGAGAGAGAGAGAGAGAGAGAGAGAGAGAGAGAGAGAGAGAGGGGAGCTTCATACTTAAATGGAGTTAAAAGATATATAGATAGATAGAAAAATAGACTGTCAGGTAGATTGAAAGATTCTGCCATAGAATGACCCACTGCTTAAAATAATATTTAATTATCCCACACTCTCTTACTATAGATATGATGGTGCCCTCAATGTCGACTTGTCTGGTTTCGAATCAAACCTCAATCCCTACCCAAGAGTTCGATTCCCTTTAGCCAGCTACGCCCCTATCGTATCTGGAGACAAACCTTACAAGGAACAGCTATCGTTGGCAGACATCACGAACATCTGCTTCGAGTCCTCCAGCCAGATGGTGAAATGCAATCCCAGGAATGGCAAGTATATCATGGGTGGATGTCTTTTGTTCCGCGGTGATGTTTTTCCAACGGACGTCAATGCAGTGATCGCTACAGTTTTGACCAATAGGAAATTCGAGTTTGTTGAAGGTTCGCCAGTTGGTTTCAAAGTGAGTTACATGTGACCTATCACCCGACTATGTTGTCTAGTGGTATGACACTCGCTTTCGGATCGGAATGTACTGAGTTCGAACCTTGCTCGGTGCATAGTTGAGTCCTTGGAAAAGGCTATTTACTCATATTCTCTCACCGTACTCAGGTGTAAAATGAGTACCTGGCCGTTAACAGCGTCGGAAAAAATGTAATATTGCCTAACAGACGTCATGTCTCGCTCTACATTTTAAGTATTGCTGTTGACCAGGTACCCCTTGTAAAGCGCTTTGAGCACGTTTAGTGGGTATTGAGCTATATAAAAGCTCAATTATTATTTTTGTAAAGCTCAATTTTAAATACAGTATTATATAGACAATATTTAACGATCTGAATATGTGTATATGCAAAACTGGGTAGACTGCTTTTTTTGGGTACTTTTTGGTACACGGTAGGGCTGATATAAAAGTACCATTTTGTTATAACTTCTTTGTTTTCAACAACATACAAAGACAATACATGGAAAGAACGCTTAGAGTCTAAGTTACGCAGCCTTTTCCACATAATCACCATTACGAGAAATACAGAGCTGCCACTACTTCTAAATCACGTTTGTAACAGTTTCCTTGAATGTACTTAAAAACTTCCTCGTGCTGGGGGAACAAGAAATTGTCAGATGGAGCAAGATCCGGACATTATGCGTCTTGGGTTTAACGATTAGTGTGTCGTCGCGCATCGCCATGCTGCAGTTTCGAATCTCTACCGCCTCGAACCCGTGCTAGTCTTTATATATATATGAGGCTCGTATAGTTAAAATATATTATTCAGAGTTCACTGTTTGTCTTTGTTCAAGAAATTCCACGCGAATGATGCCTTCCATGTCCCAGAAAATGGTAAACAAGACCTTTCTCGAAGATACAATTTGAATTTCCTTGGGATTGGAGAAGACTTATGCCTGTGCTCCATTGAATGCACCTTGGTTTCCGGACAGTAGGGTTATTGCCTAACACAATTTGCTGCTGTTGGGTACAAACGTATTTTTTCCGCGCTTTCATTTCTGAATTTAGCTGTCTTGTGACCCATGATGTTGAGGCTTTTCTGTAACCCAAGAGAGACACAATTTCCTGCAGAAAAGTTTCTCCTTCTTTGTCCGATTGTTTCAAATGTGAGGTACAAACGTATTTTTTCCGCGCTTTCATTTCTGAATTTAGCTGTCTTGTGACCCATGATGTTGAGGCTTTTCTGTAACCCAAGAGAGATGCCATGATATGGTGTAATTATTATTTTGAATTCCCAACTTCATCAGCGATATATTTTTGTTTGTTTTAGCCTTCGATTCGCCCCAATCATACTGTCAACTTGCTTCTTGATTACTCGTATATTATGATGCAGTAAGTGGCCTACAAGGCTGATCGGTTGCGATCAAACGATTTTGTTTCTTTTGGGAAATCTTCTTTGAAATGTCTAACCCGCTTTCAAACCGCGCATTCGGTAATACGCATATTATCACGGTAAACCGCATATTATCACGGTAAACCGCATATTATCACGGTAATCCGCATATTATCACGGTAAACCGCATACATGTTTTGATGGATGATTGCTATGCAGCATCCTTCTACTGTTAGAATTTCAACAACAGAGCGCCGTGTGACGAGAAGATCATTATGTGTCATCATTTTCTCAATCATGTTATTTTGGTTAGATTGTTATGTCACTCAATTGTGAGCACAATAAGCTTCAACAGTCATGACGTCACTTCCCCCGTAATGACGTAGAGTAACTTAGTTACTGACTCTAAGCTATCGGAACAATGGCGGGCGCCCTTATGAAATACTTCCCCGACGACCATAAAAGTGTATCCTGAGGAGAAAAACATTATAAATCTGATCATGTTTTGAATTTTATACATTCTCATCACATGACATGTGAAAAGTTCTAGCCGGCATGAAGAATAAAAAGTACCGATTTTCTTTGTTTAGAACCACGCTGCTCGCCGTTGCTGGGCGACTTGACATCAGACTATCGAATCCAATTGACACGACATGAGTGTAGATGCATGGTTTAACAGTGCGTGTTTCATGAGTGCACCTAAAAGGTACTTCTAATATATCAGCCCGCCCTCGCATATTTCTTTCTTGCTCTGTCGGGCACTGTCTTATACATTCATTTTCACATGTATATATCTTACACTAGTGCCTGCCTCTTATTTAGCCTAAGGCAATATCTATATACTTAAATTGGATTTATAGTCAAAAGCATTGAGAAAAATGATTGTCTATTATAATTTCTTAGAATGATAACGATTTTCTAATATCTTGTGATTTGGACTCTGAAATCCTATGATTGTATCTGTATCGCCATATTATTATAATAATTTTATTATAAGTATAATCGATATATAGTCATTATAAAATATCCACTTGTTGTTCCAATGTACTTTTTAAAGAATTTTAATATTCTTTGCCAATTTTTATCTAATTTACTAATATTTAATATTTCTTTTATATATTAACGAATTTTGTTGTGATACAAAATTTTAATTTCCACACAAGGATCAATAAAGTATATCTTAACATATATTATCTGATATTCCCAGGAGAAGGTTCACAAAAATTTTAAGTTGTCCATAAATGCCAAGAAGTTTTGTTTTTCAGATCGCTAGTAGAATTTAATGGTGTTTTTCGTACTTAGAGGAGAAATAATTACAGTAATTAACGTCGCTAAAAAACTTGAATATAGACATTTTGAAAATTGATTGGGACAGTGGCATGGTGTCTTTCTTAATCATTAAATATATATCAAAAACAAAGAAAAACAAAAACAAAAAACAAAAGCAAAACAATTTACTAGCATCTCACAGGCGTTCATATCTCGTCGTGCATAGATATGTTGATGAATTGGGACCTTTTGCAACGCGATTTGAGCACTTTTAATGGATATTGCCCCTCTTTAAAAGCTCAATTTTTCAATGTTTCAGAACTGAAGAAAACTTTTGTCAATAAGTTGTTTTTTTTCCTACGGTTAAGGATAATGGTAATTCAATGATAATTTGTCACAATTCCATACTTGCTTTTTGTATCATTATTATGTTAAAGTGTGTGCCTAAGCTGATAGAAGATCAGGACTATATTTGCGGCTCTTCACTGCGACTGACGCCTGCGTTATTCCAGTCTCCCCTGGAATAGACCCTAGAGACCAATATCCCCCATGGGATGAATAAAGGAAATTATTTTTTAATCATTATTATTATTTTTATTATTATTATTACTATTATTATTATTATTATTATTATTATTATTATTATTATTATTATTATTATTATTATTATTATTATTATTATTATTATTATTATTATTATGAAAAATTCATGTACACATTCAGAATATAATTGCTTAAAAAACATCAAAGACGAAATCATTCGTACTCAAATCCTTCATCAGGCAATAACAAACACATTTAAAACAATAATAACAAGAAATGAAGTGAGTAGGACAGTGCCAGAAGTCAACAGACAATAAAAACTTGGCGATGGGGGCTCGAACCTGCGACCTTACTGGTACAACAACCCCGCCTGGTCCTGGAGATCGTGACTCTAGCGTATGATCTATCCACGAACCCCCAAAAAAGTCGCTTCAGCTCGTAGTCTAACTAAAGCCTTCTCTCCCCGACTTCTAGAGGTCACGGGTTCAACCGCAGCCATCGTAAAGTTATCGCCTGACACTGACCAAAAAATGACATCAAAATGCCAGTCTTTTGCTACAAAAGAAAACAAATTGTGAGTTGTATTCAATAGTTCAACCAATGAAACAACTTGCATCCTTGAGCTCTACTAACGACAACTCACTAGACACTACACAAACCCAAAAAAATGACGTCAAACTGCCAGTCCTAGAGGGTTTTTGTGTCAGGCTATATGTTAACGGTGGCTACGGTTCAACACACACACAAACAAACAATAATACAACCGTTTTATATGTCATCTTAAAAATACACATTATGCCATCATGCATGACTTCCATAGGTGGACATCAACTTTCAGCCACCAACAGCTGTGCCAGGAGGTGACCTGGCCAAAGCCACTCGCTCTCTGTGCTATCTAAGCAACACAACTGCCATTGCGGAGGCCTGGGCAAGACTTGATGAGAAGTTTGATTTGCTGTACTCAAAGAAATCGTTTATTCACTGGTGAGTTTCCTTTATATATATATATATATATATATATATATATATATATATATATATATATATATATATATATATATATTATATATATATATATATCAAAAGCAATGTTGGTCTATGGAGCCGGAGTTGTTCCCAGTTTCTATAGTGTGAAATGGAAAATAACAAATGCTTGCTACCCTTTTTTAGGACGCTGGTCTATCGCAAAGTACTTTACACACGATCTTACAGACGCAATTACCCAATCACTGAAGGATGGACAGAAAAGAGGTGTCAGAAATAAAAAAATCTCGTTTGCACTCGGGATCGATCTCAGTCCCTTTGCGTGTGAAGGAAGTACTCTACTAACTGAGCTATCGGCAGCCCCGTTTTTATAAAATATTCTTTAGATTCGGTTTCCCGCATTGTCAATCGTTGTCAGAATACAGTCAGAATATTAAAATTGCATGTTTGGGAAACAAATTTCAGTATCCTCTACACTGGCATACTTTAAAAAGAAAGATTTGAAAAAGTGGCGGTTGTGTGTATTGAACCCGTGACCTCAATAAGTAGTCAGGAAGAGAGGGATCTAATAATGACTAGGGTTAGAGACGGTTTTTTTTGGGATCGTGGATAGCTCATACGGTAGAGTCACGCTCTCCCCGGTTAGGCGGAGTTGTCGTACCAGTAAGGTCGCGGGTTCGAGCCCTATCGCCGCCGCGAAATGTTTATTCTTGTGGCATTTTCCTACTCACTTCATCTCTTGTTGTTATTATGTGTATGAAAGAGTATCAGACAACACAGGAAATGTTAATGTAAGGATCTACAAAAACAAAACAGACCCATCCCAATCATCAACCTGCCTCGACTGGGGATTGAACATTTGACCTCCCGATGACCAGTCAGACGGCTTTGAGCACATTAAATGGATATCGCGCTAAATAAAAGCTCAAGGTTTTTTTTTGGCAAAATTTAACATGGGCTGCATGGAATAAGAACTTGACCCCAGTCCTATTTGTTTTAAAGAATACATTTAATATAGAAATACGTCAATATCTTCTGAAAGTGATTCATGTCTTTTTTGTTTTTGCTTTATCCGATTTACTCCAGGTACTTAAATGAAGGCATGGACGAGATGGAATTCAAGGAGGCGAGAGACGATTTGTCTGCCTTGGAGAAAGATTATCAGGATTTGGAAACTGACGCCAAAGAGGAAGAGGGCGAGGGATGGGAAGAGGGGGAAGATGAATATTAATTTTACCTGTTTTGCTTAGACATTTTAACAATTGAGTATACAATTTTTTTTAAAAAGTAGTTTGTTCAGAGCCATAAGTAACAATGTGAAATTGAATGTAAGCTTCAATTTATTATACGAAAACATATAAAATGGACGTTTTTCCCCTTTATCAACAAAGCAGGATGAATGAAACACTACCGACAAGTGAGATAATGTAGTAGTGGCGTTGTTAAGATGAATAAACAAAAACGTTGATGGGAAGGAACTAGTATAACTAATAAATGGAGGTGCCTAACTGAGTCAATAAAATGGAGATAAAGATAAAGGGAGTAGCTAAATCTGACTCATGAATGAACAACACAACGTCCGGGTTTCGAAAACGCTATATATGTGTTGTTCATTCATGAGTCAGATTTACTCCCATTATCTTTATCTCCAGGAAATAGGATGCTGCTTTGTAAGGAAGCACGAATTAAAATAGAACAATATATAGTTATAAAACGTTCTCAATAGATATATATTGTTCTATTTTAATTCGTTATCAACAAGGACAGCAGAGCTATCGATCTAGTTCTCATTTTACATCCAAGTGCAGTGAGAGAATCTGAGTAAAGAGTATTTTTTCAGAACGTTTAGCCATAAAACTGCTGTTTTTATGTGTTCACCCATTTAGATGTGCATTTTAATTTTCAATTTTTAATGCTATTTTTTAATGGATATGTTTGTGTTTAGGTGGAATATATCTCCATGTAATCTTTGTTTTTGTTGGCTTTTTATTTATTTATTTTGTTGTTGTTGTTGTTGTTGTTGTTGCTGCTGTCTTTAATTATTTTATTTGTTTGCCCAATGGTAAATTAAAGTATTGAAGACATCTACCCAACATAAAAATAAAAAAAATTGTTGTCATCTCTACGTTATTTATATAATATTCACTTTATAAACCTCTCAGTATGCAAGTTGAATGCTAAGTGTTAGCTCTCTTCTCTATTCGGTGTTAGGATGTCGTGGACTTTTGTCCTCAAATTGTATTGCGTGAAATTGAGGATGTTCTACGATTTGGATACGCTGCCAGGATATCGCAAATTATTGTCTGACTGCCCCAGATACACAATCACTGCTGGGTGGAGAGGCGGAGGAGGGAGGACATGGGGAGGGGAGGGGAAAAATAATATCTTGACCACCTGGGTTCGATCTCGCCCCGTTTGCATGTAAAGTCCATGCTCTACGAACTGAACTACCGCGACTCCCACTGGTCCAAATAAAAAAGATATAGATAGCTAGATAGATGGATGGATGGATGGATGGCTAGATAGATAGATAGATAGATAGATAGATAGATACATAGATAGGTAGATAAATAGATAGACAGACAGACAGACAGATAGATAGATAGATAGATAGATTGATAGATAGATAGATATGTAAATATATATATATATATATATATATATATATATATATATATAGATAGCAGATATATAGACGGTTATATAGATAAATAGACATAATATAGATAGATAGATAGATAGATTGATTGACATATAGATAGATAAACAATTAGATAGATATATAGATATATAGATATATATATATATATATATAGATAGATAGATAAATAAATAGATAGATAGATAAATAGATAGATAGATAGATAGATAGATAGATAGATAGATAGATAGATAGATAGATAGATAGATAGATAGATAGATAGATAGATAGATAGATAGATAGATAGCATGATACACATTTTAGTATCAAAACATAATCTTCGACTAGGATTGACAAGCAGCGAGCATTATATTATATACATCAAATGCCCCCCTGGAAGTTCCCAACCAGCTAACTGAAACCCTGAGTTATATTTTCGCAATCAAAATACTCTATTTACTTGTAATTCGTTTTCTTTTGCTTTACATTTCTATTCTATAATACATTGATCCGTGACTGAGATGACAAGATACATGAGAGTCTTGTCGAAAACACCTATTGTGTTTTATGTAGAGGATAGAAGAACTGACTTAAATCGATATTCTTATAGAGAACAAAAGCCATTGTTTGTGGCCTATAAAATGAGCTTTATATAGCGGAATATCCACTAATTGTGCTTAAAGCGCTTTACAAGGGGCCCATGGTCAACAGCGACATTTAACATGTAGGACAGGCCACGCCGCCTGTTAGGCGATATTACAATTTTTCGGACAAAGACACCCCTTTTAACAATCAGGTACTCATTTTACACCTGAGTACGGTGAGATAATGTGAGTAAAAAGCCTTTTTCAAGGACTCCATTATGCGCCGAGCGCGAGGCTCGAACCCAAGACCTTCCGATCCGAAAGAGAGTGTCATACCACTAGACAACATAGCCACAAGTGGCCTATCTGTTATTGATTGTCTCAGATCGGTACAATGTTTGTATAAAGGATATTTATGCTAAACAAATATCTGAATGACAAGTTCTGAAATTAAATATAAATTGACATGGCAGACTGATAAAAATGAACATTGTATCTTCAAACATTCTATTAAAAAAAGGAGTGAGTGCATATTTAGCGCAATATCAACCAAATGTGCTCAAAGCGCTTTACAACGAGAATCTAGATTAACATGTAGGGCGAGGTATGACGCCATTACAATTATTTTTTCGACATAGACGACGACTCATTTTTCACCTGAGTACGGTGCGCCTATGTGGTCTAGTGGTATGGCTTTTGTCATAAGACCGGAAAGTCCAGGACTCGAGACCCGCTTAGAGAGGCGCACAGTTGAGTCCTTGGAAAACGCTCTCAACTCACATTCTCTCATCGAACTCAGGTGTAAAATAAATACCTGGTCATTCTCAGCACTGAATCTGTCAAAATTGTAATATCACTGAACAATGTTCAAAGCTAACGGTCAAAGTAAGGATTGAGTATTACGGCCTTAATTTGATGTTTTTGTTTTGTGTTTTTAAGGGTTTTACGGCGTTTGCAACACAATTAGGTTATATCAGCGCCAGTGAAAAGGAAGAAAATGGGATAGTAGAAAGTTCTGGAGTTACAATTAAAGCACCAAAGAAAAAGTAAGACAAAAGTGAACTAGGAACAAATAGGAATCAGATGTAGATTCCAAGAAAATACCACCAATGTACTTAATTTGAGATCACCTATAAGTCTCATCCGGACACAAAATCCAACAAAGAGGAATACACTCAAATGCTTACATTATAAATTAAAAATAACAAATATAATAATACATAACAGAGAGATGATTTACAAGGAAAAAAATATCATCTCCCAAAACAATAACTATGCATTTGACTGTTTCCCTTCCAGCAAGGACTCCGAACAGGGCCAGGACAAAACCAAATAATCTCATTCCAAGACAAAGACAGAAAGCATGTTGGAAAACAAATATAAGGGGATAGAAGACACAGTATGTACCACCCTGCCCGCTATGGGAGGTAGGATCCCCACCCAGACCTTAATTTGAGTCAACAGGTGATGGAGGTAGCCCAATTTATTTTTAAAAGGTTATTCATATAACAGACTGTAAAAATAGTTTCATAATTTTTAGATTTGCCAGTAATTCTATGCTTGATGATTTTAAAAAAATGTAGCATTGGTAGTACGGAACAATGCTTATCCCCAACCGTATAAATTTTAAAGGACATAATAATATTGATTCTCGTATTATTATTATTATTGTTATTATTATTATTATTATTATTATTATTATTATTATTATTATTATTATTATTATTATTATTATTATTATTATTATTATTATTTTATTATTTTATTATTATTATTATTATTAGTATTATTATTATTATTATTATTATTATTATTATTATTATTATTATTATTATTATTATTATTATTATTATTATTATTATTATTATCATCTCATTTGTTAGAAATTGATTTTTTTAAAGGGGTGGGCTGTTGGCTGGAAATGAAAAGGAAAGCAAAGCGTGACTAGTTGCTAAGATACGCACTAAACAAAAGAAACAGCAAGTTTTCTGAAACATGACAATAATATATGTCCCAGTTTCTCCAAGACAGGACATCGAACTGGACGGGAGGAAGACAGTAGGTTTTAGTGATTCTCTTTATTGCCTACATACCTACATTTCAGAACGAAGGATAAACAATAATCAGAAATAATCATGGTATGTGTTTTTTGATTTTTAATACATGAGAATGCTTTTAATGATGCGGATATCATCATCATCATCATCATCATCATCATCATCATCATTATCATCATCATCATCATCGTCATCATCGTCAACATTATCCTATCGTCTTCGTCGTCATCATCATCATCATTATCATCCTCATCATCATCATCATCATCATCACCATCATCATCAGCATCAGCATCGGCAACATCATCATCAGAATCAGCATCATCATCACCATCATCATTACCATTATTGCTGTCATGCATTATTATTATAAATTATCTGTATTATCATTATATTCTTTTCTATGATTTCTGATCCACTGCAACAATCTGATATCTTGCCATATTGAGGCAGCATAATAATAATAATAGTAATAATAAACAAATGTCTATGGAGCCCTTCGTCAAAACCTCAAGAGGTTAAATAAACTATTAGACATTTACAAAGAATACAAAATTCTGAGAGACCAGATTCACAAATATCAAAACAATAAAAGCACGAAGAAGGCATCTAAAACCAACATTGAGTCACATAAAAAATATTAATAATAATAATAATAATAATAATAATAATAATAATAATAATAATAATAATAATAATAATAATAATAATAATAATAATAATAATAATAATAATAATAATAATAATAATAATAATAATAATAATATAATAATAATAATAATAATAATAATAATAATAATAACAATAATAATATATTATTATTATTAATATTAATAATAATAATAATAATAATAATAATAATAATAATCATATAATAATAATAATAAATTATTATTATAATAATAATAATAATAATAATAATAATAATAATAATAATAATAATAATTAATAATAATAATAATAATAATAATAATAATAATAATAATAATAATAATAATAATAATAATAATAATAAATAATAATAATATAATAATATAATATAAAGAATAAGAAGTCTAACGACACACAATTGATGTTTCTTATTCCTGAGGCTAAAAATTAAAGAATAAAGAAGTTAAATCTCTTTAAAAACAAAATATAGACACAAACACTGATAAGTCTAGTCTTTGATGTTAACTTAAATTTTATTGATTGGGGTGAGTGGGGAGGGGGGGGGGGGGGGGGTAGAGTAGCCGATTAAGTAAGACATCCGCGGCTATGTGGTCTAGTGGTCTGACACTCGCTTTCGGATCGGAAGGTCCTGGTTTCGATTCAAGTTGAGTCCTTGGAAAAGGCTCTTTACTCACATTCTCTCATCGTACTCAGGTATAAAATGAGTACCTGGTCGTTAACAGAGTTGTCTTTGTCCGAAAAATTGTAAGATCGCCTTTGAGTCGGCATTTCCCGTCTTACATGTTAAATGTTGCTGTTGACCAGGGAGGGACCCCTTGTAAAGCGCTTTGAGCACATTTAGTAGATATGTCGCTATATAAAGCTCTATTATTATTATTATTATTATTATTATTATTATTATTATTATTATTATTATTAATATTATTATTATTATTATTATTATTATTATTATTATCCCATTGACACAGTCGATCCCCACTTCAGGCACTAGGGCAAGATGATTAGCTTAATACGCTCACTTTTGACTATGTGTGTTTTCCATTGGCATCAGAATGTTGTTTGATTCATTATCTATATCCCTTCATGGAATGTCTATGCGACGTTATCCAGCCGGGTAATGTCAATGTTGCTGCTGGAAGCTCGAAGAAATAAATAACATTGTGAAATTCAATGTAAGCTACAATTTAATATACGAAAACAGATCAAATGAACGTTTCGGGATTCCCCTTTATCAACAAAACAGGATGAACGAAACACTATAGAAGAATGAGATAATGTGGTAGTGGCGTTGTTAAGATGAA
Source organism: Berghia stephanieae (assembly GCF_034508935.2). NCBI lineage: Eukaryota > Metazoa > Mollusca > Gastropoda > Nudibranchia > Aeolidiidae > Berghia > Berghia stephanieae. The sequence continues at coordinate 15,682,023 of NC_088373.1, read as the reverse complement.
AGGTTTATTCATCTTAACAACGCCACCACCACATTATCCCATTCGTCAGCAGTGTTTCACTCATCCTGTTTTGCTAATAAAGGGGAAACCCGAAACGTCCATTGTATCTGTTTTTTTTTTGTATATTAAATTGAAGCTTGTATTCAATTTTACATTGTTATTTATTTCAAACGATAATGAAGAAGCGGTAATATTTAATATTTAAATGGCTGAACTTAAATTTTAAATCGGGCTCAACCAACATTAAAGATGATTTAAGATGATTGGTCATGTTTTAGAACCAAATCTCTTCCTCAGCGTGAATGTATTTCCATCCACATTGGTCAGGCCGGTGTCCAAATGGGCAATGCCTGTTGGGAGTTATACTGCCTGGAGCATGGAATCCAACCTGATGGCCAGATGCCTCTTTGAGAAATATATAAGACATCATGTATTTTTTTTTTCCAGCGTGAATGTATTTCCATCCACATTGGTCAGGCCGGTGTCCAAATGGGCAATGCCTGTTGGGAGTTATACTGCCTGGAGCATGGAATCCAACCAGATGGTTAGATGCCTTTGGACAAAACCGTGGGTGGTGGAGACGATTCTTTCAACACGTTCTTCAGCGAGACCGGGACAGGAAAACACGTACCTCGTGCTATTTTTGTTGATTTGGAGCCAACTGTTGTAGGTGCGTATGCAATTTTTTTTAATTTGAGTTTTAAAAATCGCAATATCCACTAAACAACGTGCTCAAAGCGCTTTACAAGCGTTCCCAACAGCAACACGTAACATGTAGAACGGACATGACGCCTGTCTGGCGATATTATAATTTTTTCGTACAGAGACAACGCTGTTAACGGACAGATACTTATTTTACACCTGAGTACGGTGAGAGAATGTGAATAAAGAGCCTTTTCCAAGGATCCTACTATGCGCCGAGCGAGGGTCGAAACTAGGACATTGCGATCCGAAAGCGAGTGTCATAACACTAGACCACATAGCCGCATTGTAAGAACTGCAAAAGTTTGTAGACTAGCTGTGACGCACCGTCTACAGGCGGCGTTATGAAGAGGTGAGCTGGGGACTAGAAATTGGGTTTATTGTCACAAATTTAAATAGCCAAATTATGCGGCTATGTGGTCTAGTGGCATAACACTCGCTTTCGGATCGGAAGGTCCCGGGTTTTTCCATAGTATGGCCGTTGACTGGTTTAACACAATTACTAACTGTTACATTAACAAATTAAAGAAGAAAAAAACTAAGCAATGAAATAAAATGGAAAGGGGGGGGGGGGGTGGTTGCGTGTCATGGCGAGGCATTTTTCTAATTTGTACTCAAATGGTACGGAATTTGATTTCTCATTACGCTTTGTGGCAGTGAACCAGTCAGTTAGTCTGAGCTTATCCTGAAGCACTGCAATCCGGCTGACCACTAGATTGTCTCAGTTTTTAAAAATTGAATTGGTCCTAAAGAATTTTCCGTTTATGAAACAGTCGCTCACTAACTATGCAAGTTTTACAAAAATAAAACGTAAAATTTACTCATCAATTAGAAAATGCCTAGGATATAACATAAAAACATGACCCGTTTATACAAAGATGAAATCATATTTTTTTTCGTATAATTTCAACTTATATTTCAAATGAATATTCCAGATGAAGTTCGTACTGGCACATACCGACAATTGTTCCATCCTGATCAAATGATGACAGGCAAAGAGGACGCGGCAAACAATTACGCTCGTGGTCACTACACTGTTGGAAAAGAGGTGATTGACGTCGTCCTTGACCGCGCTAGAAAACTGTCAGACAAGTGCAGTGGGCTTCAAGGATTCCTGGTCTTCCACTCCTTTGGAGGTGGAACTGGATCTGGTTTCACATCCCTGCTGCTGGAGCGTCTGTCCGTTGACTACGGGAAGAAGTCTAAGCTAGAGTTTGCTGTCTACCCAGCTCCACAGGTTGGTCTGTTGTTTATATATATATATATTTATATATATATATATATATATATATATATATATATATATATATATATGTGTGTGTGTGTGTGTGTGTGTGTGTAACTTGGGCAAAGAAGCAACCCGAATCGTATGGGAAAAATGGCAATATGAATATTAATAATGTACATGCGCAGCTTATCCCCTAACGGTAGGGGCCATGTTCACTTTTACAACAATTGAACATAGATGAACAAATTCACAATTTTCTAATGGTATCATATCTATTCAAATGTAAGTCTTTATGTACTTTTTTACAGATGTTCATAGATGATGGTCTGAGAGAATCATATATATATATATATATATATATATATATATATATATAATATACATAAATATATATATAAATATATTTTATATATATGTATATACACACACACACACACATATATATATATATATATATATATATATATATATATATATATATATATATATATATATTATTGAAGCTTTTTAAAAAAATCTTATGTGATGATATATTTGCTTTGGCATATTATGTTACCCATCATCTCAAAATAGAATACTATGCCCCGGTGAGTGGAGAACAATGGTAATCATTTATTCAGCAAATTTATCTACAGAAAAAGATAATTCGACCGCACCCGGGATCAATCTCGGTCAATTTTATTTGTAAAGCGATTATCTACCAACAGAGCTATTGGGGCCCCCAAGCTTAAAATCGCTAAATATAAAGCATATCTTAGTGTCTGGAATTCAGACATTTTATTTATTCTCAATATAATAATAATAATAATAATAATAATAATAATAATAATAATAATGATAATAATAATAATAATAATAATGATAAAGGGTTCTTAAATAGCGCTAAATGCCGAAGCCTCAAAGCGCTTTACAATACACTTATAATCAAAGCATAGACACGCTCGTACCGAGCCAGACACACACAAGAGTCGCACAAACTAACAATGCAAGTTTTACTAAATGAAATTGACATTCAACAAAATGGAATCAAAAAATAAAACGTATGATTTACTCATCAATAAGAAAATGCCTAGGATATAACATAAAATCATGACCCAGTATTTTGGATAACTAAAAATTCTATATTTAGCATTGAAACCAATCTGATATTGAGGCGCCTGATTTCATTATTATTATTATTATTATTATTATTATTATTATTATTATTATTATTATTATTATAATTATTATTATAATTATTATTATTATTGTTATACGTATTGGTGGTATTACGATTGTTGTAATTTTTTTGTGGTTATTAATGGTATCAGTATATTTTTTGGTTCCATTTACAATTTTTTTCCACTTTCATGTATGTTGTCATCAAATTGTCTGATCTATTGGCGAAAGCCTAAGAATGAATAAACTTTGAAACTTTGAAGCTATAAATCAAATTGACATGACGTGATTCCGATTTTTGTGTCTTTGGTACAGATATCCACGGCAGTGGTCGAGCCTTACAACTCCATCCTGACAACCCACACCAGTCTAGAACATTCCGACTGTGCCTTCATGGTCGACAACGAGGCTATCTACGACATCTGTAGACGTAACCTTGACATTGAACGACCTTCTTACACGAATCTGAACCGTTTGATTGGTCAGATCGTCTCGTCTATCACCGCCTCCCTACGGTTCGTAACACAGATTAAATGTAATACGTCCTTGACCCTTGACCCAATATATTTCTTGTTTTATTATTCTAAATTATATTCACTCGTAATAAGTGGTTTGATTTGCAATTAATGAAATTGACTTAGACACAAAAACAACAAAGGAGAATAGATCTTAAAATATTTAAATAAATTATGTAATAAAATTGGGCAAATTAAAATGGAAATCCAAAGTAAATGCTAATATGATTGTTAATGGGACATACAAATATAAAGCGTAAATATAAGACAAACTTCTGATAAATCGTTCTGTATATAGATATCATAGAATAATATAATTTACAATAATTCATAAATAAAAGTAAAAAAATACAAGGATATGTTTTCAATGCATTTGGAGAAGTGCGGAGGAGAAAGTATTTCATGTAAAAAGGACTCGAACTGATAACTTACGTGAGATTTTTGAAAATCTGAACTATCCATTTATTTAGGGTTCCAAAGCCCTTCAGTGTCGGATCCAAGCCAATGAAAACACCGACCATGTAAAACTTGACACGGTCCTAGAATAGCGATTTAACAGAACATTTTTGGGATATTTCTAAGTAATGCGTTGTCTCATCTAATCATTTTATGTTTAAAGATTCGACGGTGCCCTGAACGTAGATCTGACAGAATTCCAAACCAACCTTGTCCCCTACCCACGTATTCATTTCCCTCTGGCCACCTACGCCCCCGTCATCACTGCAGAGAAAGCTTACCACGAACAACTGTCCGTCGCAGAGATCACCAACTCCTGTTTTGAGCCAGCCAATCAGATGGTGAAATGTGATCCACGTCATGGAAAATATATGGCGTGCTGTCTGCTGTTCCGAGGTGATCTTGTCCCAAAAGATGTCAATGCTGCTATTGCTACTATCAAGACCAAGAGAACAATTCAGTTTGTTGATTGGTGTCCAACGGGCTTTAAGGTATGTTCTCAAATGTATGTTTCAGGAATAGCTGGACTCATTAAAACCCAATATTTGTTTCCTAAATTCACCAGTAAAAAGAGCCAGATAAAAGAAAAGCGAAACAAAGATCTAAATTAGGATTTAATAATAAATGTATATGAAGTAAAGACCTTCCAACAATCGAAATACCAGAAAAGGCCAT
>NC_088373.1:15607289-15667289 GCF_034508935.2 Berghia stephanieae | reverse complement strand
GCTAGTTACTCCCATTAGTTGTTTATTAATTTCATAATTTTAAACCTAGTGGGGCTATGTGGTCTTGTGGTTTGACACTCGCTTTTGGATCAGAAGGTCCTGGATTCAAGCCTCGTTCGGCGCGTATAGTTGAATCCTTGGAGGAGGCTCTTTACTCATATTCTCTCAACGTACTCAGGTGTAAAATGAGTACCTGCCCTTTAACAGCGTTGTCTCTGACCGAAAAATGTGTAATATTGCTTAACAGGCGTCATGTCTCTTCTTACCTGTCAAATATTGCTGTTGGTCAGGGACCCATTGTAAAGCGCTCTGAGCACGTTTAGTAGGTATTGCGCTACATAAAAGCTCAATTGAAATTGAAAAAAACTCACATTAAAAATTTCTGGAGTTCCATCAACCCAATGTATATTTCGCTTTTTCTTTATATTAAATATAGCAGCACTGACGTCTTTGGGGTGAACGTCGCCTCTCAAAACAAGTACGCCGGCCATGTATTTTCCGTTCCTGGGATCACATGTCACCGCCTGGTTGGTTGGAGCGAGGCAGTCGTTGACGAGGTCGGCGGCGGTCAGATTTTTATGTGAATCATTGCCCGTAGGGATGACAGGTGCATAACTTGTCAGAGGGAAGTGAACTCTTGGAAAAGGTAGCAAGTTGGCCTGGAAGTCAACCATATCAACATTTAGGGTCCCATTGTATCTGAAGAAATAAATAAAAATGGCAGGGTCATTACGTGTCAGAGGGAAGTGAGCTCGTGGAAAAGGTAACAAGTTGGTTTGGAATTCTACAATATCAAAATTAAGGGCTCCATTGTATCTGAAGAAATAAATAAAACAACTTTTCAATAGGGTAGATAATTCGTGACGTCAAAGCTTTTAATCTTTTGGTTCCTAAATCGTTGCGAGTGGGCATGTAACCAGTACTTCTAAGAACAAATAAAGAATAGGCTATGTGGTCTGACACTCGGATCGGAAGCTCCTGAGTTCGAGCCTCGCTCGCTTAGCGCATAGCTGAGTCCTTGGAAAAGGCTCTTTACTCATATTCTCTCACCGTACTCAGGTGTAAAATGAGTACCTTGCCGTCAACAGAGTTGTGTCTTTGTCCGAGAATAATATCGCCCAACAGACGTAGTGTCCCGTCCTGAATGTTAAGTGTTGCTGTTGACCAGGGACCCCTTGTTAAGCGCTTTGATCACGATTAGTGGATATTGCGCTATATAAAAGCTCAATTATATATTTTTTAAAAAATCAATATCATTAAATTTGTTTTACTTTAGGTGTGAAATTCAGTTTTATGAGTTTTTTAATCATCATATTTATTTTATTATTATTTTTTTGTTGTTGGCATTTTGCTCAAGCTGACTCAAAACTGTTTAGAGCGACACGACACGTACTTATTATCAGGTCTAATAACCCAAATCGTGACAGGTTCATTGTTGTAATGGAAATACTCTTAAACCACCGCATTCTATTGCCCATTACAACAATGTTAATAATAATAATAATGATAATAGATCTTTATTGTCCATAAATATGGCAATTTATTATTTAGTTACACTTGTTATAATGTTAAACGATAACTGTAAGATTGAACAGATATTTCACTCCTACTTATTCTCTCTCTCTCTCTCTCTCTCTCTCTCTCTCTCTCTCTCTCTCTGTCTCTCCTCTCTCTCTCTCTCTTTCTTTCACACGTGCGATATACACAACATAAACATATTCATTTCGTTTTCAATTTGTTACGATTGTGGCAATTCGACACCAAAAATTATCATCATTATCTATTGGTCAGTTAATCTTACATTAAATAAATTAATCAGTTAATCAGTCAACGAATCAATCCTTGGTTTTTCTGTACCATATGAAATATTCAAAATTTTTATTGCTGATGGAACGAACGTTGATTTATACTTGTTAGTTCTACATTTAATCTGACAAAACCTTCTCCCAGATGGTAAAAGACTAAATTCATGGTATAAAATATGTTTTTTATTGTTGGTAATTAAGAATGCTTTCCTTTCTATTGCTTTTCCATGAATTCTTTCTACTCCATCAAGAGGATGGTTTATTATTTTTGATGCCTCTTTGATAGATTTTGAAATTTTTAAAGTCCTTAAATGTTTTCGGTTATCAGACCTATAAATTTGTGCACGTTGGTCGGTTTAGAGACATTTTGGCCAAGAGTTCTTTCTTAAAGTTAAAATAATATTATAAAATGGATTTCTAAGGATCAATGACGTCACTTAATTATACAGTGGTCCGAATGTTAACAAGGGCCCTTACACAATCGCCTAACAGTACAGGCATCATGTCCCGTTCTAGGTGTTTCGTGATGCTGTTTGTCAGGGATCCCTTGTAAAACGCTTCTAGCACGGTTAGTGGATATTGCCCTATATAAAAGCTCAATGTTTTGTTTTTTGTTGATGTTGTTTGGGTTTTTTTTTTGTATTTTTTTTTTTGTTTGTTGATGAAATGTTATGTAAATGGTGTAACTCGAAGCTCGAAGAAATGAATAAATATGTGAAATTGAATGTAAGCTTCAATTTAATATGTGACCCCTCGTCTCAAAACGGTATTATGTCGGGATGGACCAGATGCTAAAAAGTCAAATTATAGTTAAACTGGTCAAAAGTATGAAACGTTGGTAGCTAGCACAGTAAAATATATTTCTTCTCCTCTATAAAGCACATAAAAGTCAACTTCAGCATGATATTTCTGGCTACAAATTCTATTTTCAGCATCTTAATCCTCCCGACTTAATACCGTTTTGAGACGAGGGGTCACACGTTTCAGGTTTTCCCCTTTATCAACAAAACAGGATGAATGAAACACAACAGACAAATGAGAATGTGTCAGTGGCGTTGTTAAGATGATTCATGATGAAGGAATGTCCAAACCTGAGAGTTGAGGTGATAGAAGCAACGATTAGACCAATCAAATAATTCATGTTGGTGTAAGTTGGTTTATCGATGTCAAGGTTGTCCCTGCAGATATTGTAGATGGCTTCGTTCTCCAGCACGAATGAACAGTCCGAGTGTTCAAGAGATGCATGGGTTGCAAGGACCGCATTGTGAGGCTCCACCTCGGCAGTGGCTACCTATTATAATATTAGGAAACAAAAGGGAAAATATTAAGTTGGTATGTATGTCGTATAGTAACGCTTGCAGTTCAAAATGTGGGGATATGTGATCTTATGGTATATGACACTAGCTTTCGGATCGGAAAGTCGTGGGTTCGAGCCTCACTTAACTAACTTCTCTCAAAGTACTCAGGTGAATAATGAGTACCTAGCCGATAACATCGTTGTCTCTGTCGGGGGGAAAATGTAATATCGCCAAATAGGCGTCATGTCGCGTTCTGCATGTCACGTGTTGCTGTTGGTCAGATGTCCTTTGTAAAGCGTTTTGAGCAAGTTTAGTGGATCTTGCACTTTATAAAATCTCACTTTAATATGTTGCTGGTATGTGTTTTTGAAGGCACTTGATGAGTCTGTGATTAAAGGCTATCCACTCAGGATAAAATGAACCGGCACATGGCCAGAGAAATAGTGTTTTTACCATCAAATCTATATCACTTAACAGGCTGCATGTCTTAGTTCTATGTGTTCAGTGTGGCTGTTGACGAGCTTGTTACACATATAAAACGCTTAAAGTGCATTTAATTCCAGCTATTGAGTTATTGACAAGATCAATCTTATGGGAATAAAAGTAGCTCCGCGCATAGTTGAGTCCTTAGAAAAGGCTTTTTACTCACATTCTCTACCGTACTCAGATGTAAAATAAGTATCTGGCCATTAATAATGTTGTGTCTCTGTCCGAAAAATGGTAATATCGCCTAACAAGCGTGATGTCCCGTCCTTATTTTGTATGTTGCTGTTGTCCAGGTGTTACTAATAATAAATAAAATATTAAAATTCCCTTTATTCATCCCATGTTGGAAATTTGGCTCTAGGGTCTACTCCAAGGGAGGACTGGAATAACCCAGGCGTCAGCCGCAGTGCAGCGCCGCAAATTGAGCTAGGGCGAGGTGACTTGCTCCAATCCACACAGCGCAGCGTCGAGTAATTGAACTCTGTACCTTTTGGGTACGGAAAAAAAAGACCGTACCGCTGAGCCACGCTGTCCCCCAACTAACTGGAGGTGATGTGAAGACTGAGACCAACACAAACATGATTGACTAACCTGAGAACCAGGATATACGGCAAATTCAAACTTCAGTTTATTTCCGTATTCAGGTGACAGATGTTCTAGTAGAAGGGATGTGAACCCAGATCCCGTACCGCCACCCACGGAATGGAACGCCAAGAAACCCTGAAGGGAATTGCACTCCTCGGCCAATTTTCTGATGCGTCCAAGAACAGGTTCGATGAATTCCTTGCCAATAGCGTAGCGACCGCGTGCATAGTTCTTTGCCGCGTCCTCCTTTCCTTTGATGAACTGGTCTGGAAGAAACAGGTCCTTGTATTTGCCAGCGAGGACCTCCTCTGAAGACGTAACCATTTGTTAAAGTTTTAATTTAATCTAAAAAAAAAGATAGAAATCTCTAGAAATTTGCTGCTGATGTTTTTGATTATCAGTTCAACCCACCAAAAAGATGGAAACCAACAACATACAATTGCATGTAACCTCCCTCAAACTATATATCATAGTATGTTTAAGAGAATTAGAAATATTTATCTCCCTGGCAGTCTATATATAATGGCAAAGAACTGTGTGACGTCAATTTCATTCATTCTATACAAAAATAAGTCCTATTAATCCATTGAGAATTTGACACAGTCTATCATGGTTTTCATATGGTAAGCTAATAGTCTACCATTATCATCTCGTAATCTTTAAAAATAAATATAATACAATAAAATTCCCCTAGGGGAAATTTGTCTCTCGTATCTATTCTAAGGGAAGACTGGAATAACCCAGGCGTCAGCCGTAATGTGGTGCCGCAAATTGGTCTAGGTCGAGGTGACTTGCTCAAGGCCACCCAGTGCAGCGGGGTATTCAAACTCGGTACCTTTCATTCGGGTACGAAGCCAATACCGTACAACTGAGCCACGCTGCCCCTTCAGAAAGCAATTGTCACAGTTAACAATATTTGTGATTTTTCGTCTCTTCGGAGGTAAACAGGATGCTAAAAACGATGTTAAAGTTATAACGACCAGAAATTTGAAGATTTTAGTATTGATGCTCCTCAATAAACCACAAAAGATCTAACCAAAGACTCATATGACATCATTGACTTTAAATTGAACTTAGCATCTCAACAATCCCGGGTTTAAACCCATTGAGACGACTGGTCATATCTTTGATTGTAAATGGTTAAATGGGATAGTGCATGAAGTCGGAACTAAGATAATTCATGCATAATTTGTTGGGATTTTTTAAATTTAAAAAAGTCCATCTCGAATGTTAAAAGAGTTTTTATTTACAATGAATATTATGTTCAAGTAGACGATTGCAAAAATGTTTTCAAGAACACTTTGTTGTAGATTGATGGAGATGACGATGATGATGATAATGATGATGATGATGATGATGATGTTGATGATGATGATGACGACGAGGATGATGATGATGACGATGATGATGATGATGATGATGATGATGATGATGATGATGATGATGATGATGATGATGATGATGATGATGATGATGTTGATGATGATGATGACGACGAGGATGATGATGACGACGAGGATGATGATGATGACGATGATGATGATGAACATTCATATTATTTGTTTATACTCTCTACTAAACTCATCTTAGATAAGAATCTAAATCTAGAATTAGAAAATAAGTCATCAGCGACGATTTTTTTTGTTTTTTTTTTTTTATTATTGCAGATTTGAAAAAAAACAACCCAAATTATTATGGGGCCATTATTGCAACTGAAATACTCCCAAACCCACGCAAAATAAGATTGTTAAATCGAAGAACCTATAATTGCGTTCGTTTTCCCAGACCTGCTAATAAGTACACTTATAACCAAGCAGGCTCTCTAATGGAACCCACAGGGCAAGAGGAAACGGGGTCGTCCAAAACAGACTTGGAGGAGAAGCCTTCACCAGGATATGTGTGTCTCCAATCTTACCTGGAGCGAGGGAAATGTATGTTCAAGGACAGAAGAAGATGGAAGAATGCTGTTGAGGCCCTATGCTCCGCCAGGAGCCAAGAGGCATAATAAGTCAAGTAAGTCAATAAGTACACTTAGGGCAACACATACCGTGGCCTTCGTAAAGTTATGGCCTGATACTGACCAAAAAATGACGTCAAAATGCCAATCTTTTGCTACAAAAGAAAACAAATCGTAAGTTGAATTCAATAGTTGAACCAATGAAATGGCTTGTTTCCATGAGCTCTACTAACGACAACTCACTAATGACGTCAAACTGCCAGTCCTTTTGGATTTCAGTATCAGGCTATAACATAACGATGGCTACGCACATACACACATACCTACAATACTTGGTTCCGAATCGACGAAGACGGCACGTGGAATATGTCTTTTATCTTTAGTCTCCTCGAAGAACGAGTTGTACGGTTGCTCGGGTCCTGCAGCCTGGTCAAAGTGTGTCATATAGCCATCAGGCTGAATCCCGTGGTCCAAGCAATACAATTCCCAGCAGACATGGCCTGTTCGGACACCGGCCTGGCCGGCGTGGAGTGATATGATTTCTCTGTTTGACTATCATATTTTTAAAAAAATGGTTTATAAATATATCAGACTTGGAAATAGACACCGTATAAATTTAGACAATTTTCATTGTATATCTAGTTTACATTTGGAATAGTTGTCATTTTGAAACTAAAAAAAGACTATCTAGTTCTGTTTACCAAGTTAAGAAATTCATCGACAAATAATTGAATTAATTAAGATACGAATGTGATGAATAACATTTGACTGCTGCTGTGGTTATGGTAAGTGCGGCTATGTGGTCTTGTGGTATGACATTCACTTTCGGATCGGAAAGTCCTGGGTTCGAGTCTCGCTCGACGCATAGCAGAGGCCTTGGAAAAGGCTCTTTACTTACGTTCTTTCACCGTACTCGGGCGTAGAATAAGTACCTGGCCGTTAACAGCATTGTCTCTGTGCGAACAAAAATTGTAATATCGCCTAACAGGCGTCATGTCTCGTCCTACATGTTAAGTGTTGCTGTTGGCCAGGGACCCCTTGTAAAGCTTTTTGAGCACGTTCAATTTAAATTTTAAACGATTCTTCTCGATCTATGTTGATTTCCACAATACAGTAATATATGTATAACAATTAAAAAAGATGGGTGCCTCTTTGTAATACCCTTTATTTCACCTCAAATATAATAATGATAATAATATTAATGATAATATTAATGATAATAATAATAATAATAATAATAATAATAATAATAATAATAATAATAATAATAATATAATCATAATAATAATAATAATAATAATAATAATAATAATGATAATAATAATAATAATAATAGATCTTTTTTGGCCATAAATATGGCAATTTGGTATTTAGACACACTTGTTATAACGTTATATATAAAAAATAACATTGAACAGATATTTCACTCCTACTTATTCTCTCTCTCTCTCTCTCTCTCTCTCTCTCTCTCTCTCTCTCTCTCTCTCTCTCTCTCTCTCTTTTCCTCTCTAAACATTGCGGGTACATTAAAGTAACAGATAAAGCAGAAAGCTTACCATAATAGAATGATTCGAATTACTCACAATAACTCAATACTATGACTTAAAATTATTATTTACTTTAAATTCAAATAAATATCCTAGAGTCCTCTTCTCCGTGTAAATTATGTTGACTGTTTATTAATGGATTCAATTATGTTATACTAAGCCTCATCAAAATAAAGAGGCGAGTCACAACTATAATTTGTGACTATTCATCCCGTAAAGGTATTATACCGATGTCAGCGAAATGCTAAAAACATCAATTTTAAGCTTAGACTTTATTCAAAATTTAAGTTTAAAAAAATATGTTTATTAATGTTTATGAGTTTTGTATGTTAAAGTTTTAAAGCCTGAAATACTTAATTTTGATGATTTTCACACAACTTTCTTTACATAATTAGGCATCATTTTTGCTCCTCTCCACGGAAATCTTTAGTAAAAGGCGAAAGATTTATGCGTTGGAAATTTGGCATGATACTTTTTGTGTAATGCGTAGTTTTTTTTAGCCATATTCTCTTTTAGTGTATTAAAAAACACTTTGATTTATTGCATGACCCGGAAGTTCATTTAGGGAATTCTATAAAATGTTATCTGACTGGGTATATCTAATTTATACACTCAATTCTGGAAGGCGATACACTTTATAGATCTATATATAGATAGTTCGAAGATGACGCCACTCTGGTCTTTGTTATTGTTTTTTTGCCATCCGCGTTCATGAGTAATGCTCACTGAACTGTATTAACCTGACTATAAACGTTCATGGATAAACACCGTTTTGTGTGTTGGTCCGTTATACTTCCGGATGGAAATGTTATGAGCTTCTTTGCCAAGCGCATACTATCTATAGAGAGTAATATCCACTATCCGTACTCAATTCATTTTACAAGCGGTTCCGAGCCAACAGCAACACATGACATATAATGTAGGCCACGACATGACTGACGCCTATTAGGCGATTTTACAATAGAGAAAACGTTGTTAACGGCTTATTGACACTGCAAGTCACATTTTCTAAACCCTTAAACTACCCATGAATGTCGTTCGTATCCCATCTTTTAAAAGCTATACGGTTTTTAAAAATAGTTAAACGATTTAATGCGGCTATGTGGTCTAGTGGTATGACACTCGCTTTCGGATCGGAAAGTCCTGGGTCGAACCTCTCTCGACGCATAGTTGAGTAATTGGAAAATGTTTTTTTTACTCACATTCTCTCACCGTACTCTGGTATAAAATCAGTATCTGGCCGTTAACAGCGTTGTTTCTGTCCGAAAAAAATATAATATCGCTTAACAGGCGTCATGTCACGTCCAAAATGTTAAGTGTTGTTGTTGGCCTGAGATCCTTTGTAAATCGCATTGAGCACGTTTAGTTGTTATTGCGCTATTCAAAAGATCAATTTTTAATTTTTCTTTTTGATACAATATATGAAAATGATATGAACAGCATTCATTGTTTAATTGACAATAGTGTATTATAAGTGCCATAGTCAATATTCGTTGTTTAATTGACAATATTGTCTTATAAGTGTCATAGTCAATATTCATTGTTTAATTGACAATAGTGTCTTATAAGTGCCATAGTCAATATTCGTTGTTTAATTGACAATAGTGTCTTATAAGTGTCATAGTCAATATTCGTTGTTTAATTGACAATATTGTCTTATAAGTGTCATAGTCAATATTCGTTGTTTAATTGACAATAGTGTCTTATAAGTGTCATAGTCAATATTCATTGTTTAATTGACAATAGTGTCTTATAAGTGTCATAGTCAATATTCGTTGTTTAATTGACAATATTGTCTTATAAGTGTCATAGTCAATATTCATTGTTTAATTGACAATAGTGTCTTATAAGTGTCATAGTCAATATTCGTTGTTTAATTGACAATAGTGTCTTATAAGTGCCATAGTCAATATTCGTTGTTTAATTGACAATAGTGTCTTATAAGTGTCATAGTCAATATTCGTTGTTTAATTGACAATATTGTCTTATAAATGTCATAGTCAATATTCGTTGTTTAATTGACAATAGTGTCTTATAAGTGTCATAGTCAATATTCATTGTTTAATTGACAATAGTGTCTTATAAGTGTCATAGTCAATATTCGTTGTTTAATTGACAATAGTGTCTTATAAGTGTCATAGTCAATATTCGTTGTTTAATTGACAATATTGTTTTATAAGTGTCATAGTCAATATTCGTTGTTTAATTGACAATAGTGTCTTATAAGTGTCATAGTCAATATTCGTTGTTTAATTGACAATATTGTCTTATAAGTGTCATAGTCAATATTCGTTGTTTAATTGACAATATTGTCTTATAAGTGTCATAGTCAATATTCGTTGTTTAATTGACAATAGTGTCTTATAAGTGTCATAGTCAATATTCATTGTTTAATTGACAATAGTGTATTATAAGTGCCATAGTCAATATTCGTTGTTTAATTATTTCTATTTCCATTCATTTGACATATTATCTATTCAACTTTACACACATATGACAGTTTCAAATATAATTGACATATTATCTATTCAACTTTACACACATATGACAGTTTCAAATATAATTGACATATTAATGCAATAATAACTAATTTCATGTTCTAAAATAAAATTGAGCTTTTATATAGCGCAATATCCACTAAAGGTGCTCAAAGCGCTTTAAAAGGCGCCCCTGGCCAACAGCAACACTAACCATGTAGGACTGATCATGACGCCTGTTAGGCGATATTACATTATTTTTCGGACAGAGACAACGCTTGTAAAGCCAGGTACTCACTTTACACTTGAGGACGGTGAGATAATGCGAGTAAAGAGCGTTTTCCAAGGACTAAACTATGCGCCGAGCGAGACTCGAACCCAGAACTTTCCAATCAAAGCGAGTGTCTTACCACTAGACCACATAGCCGCATGTTATATTATTATTATTATTATTATTATTATTATTATTATTATTATTATTATTATTATTATTATTATTATTATTATTATTATTATTATTATCATTATTATTATTATTATTATTATTATTATTATTATTATTATTATTATTATTATTATTATTATTATTATTATTATTATTGTACGGGAGACCATCCAAGCTAAGTGATCCTGTAGTCTTCTAAACAAGAAGAAATAGTTTAAAAAAACGACGCACAATTCATCACCGCTACATTTCTCTATCTATCTATCTAGGAAGTCAAACAAGATATTATTTGTGCGACCTTTAAATTCTGTTACGTCCGCGTTACGCAACAAAACTCTGCATCTGGAGATGATTTAGTGGACGACACCCACCAAGCGAATGGAGTTGGACGACGAAGATACATCTGCTATCTTGAAGGCATTCCGATTTTTTTAGATAGATTTTTTCGTTTTTATTTTTTTTTAATTTTTCACTTTTTTAACCGAAAAGATTTGCTTTTTTTCGGATTAAAAAAGAAATTTTGGCTTAATTTTTACTTTATTATTTTTTGTCAAAATTTTTTCTCTTTTTTTAACCGAAAAATTTTGCTTTTTTCGGATTAAGAAAGAAACTTTTGGCTTATTTATTTTCTTTTTTTTTTTTTCTTTTTTTTTTTCTTTCTTTTTTTTTTTACTTTTTTCTTTTTTTTAGCCATCTGGCCCTGAGGGACGGTCGGCCAATTCTCTTCCTTAATAATAAATATGTTGATGATATGAAGATAATAATAATAATAATAATAATAATAATAATAATAATAATGATAGATATAATAATAATAATGATAGATATAATAATAATAATAATAATAATAATAATAATAATAATAATAATAATAATAATAATAATAATAATAATAATAATAATATTAATAATAATAATAATAATAATAATAATAATAATAATAATAATAATAATAATAATAATAATAATAATAATAATAATAATAATAATATATATTTTTTTTGTATAGCCTTACCCCCCCCCCCCCCCCCCCCCCCGTATCTCAACAAACTCAAAGCGATTGAACGAATTACGTTTTATAGTTTTGCAGGTCTGACAACCTAAATTGTTAAAGGGCTCATCAATGATGGAATGAAAATATTCTCAAACCAGCGAAAAATAATATTGTCGTCCATACCAACATTGTTAAATCAAGCCCATAATCCATCATCATCATCATCATCATCATCATCATCATCATCATCATCATCATCATCATCATCATCAGTGCTCTTTTCAGCCTCGGTCAGGGTACAGATAGTTTGCGCTTGGCTAATAAGCTCATAACATTGCCATCCGGAAGTATAACGGACCAACACACAAAACTGTGTGTATCCATGAACGTTTATAGTCAGGTTAATACAGTTCAGTGAGTATGACTCATAAACGCGGATGGCAAAAAACAATAACAACGACCTGAGTGACGTCATCTTCGAACTACCTATAGATAGAATGAAGATGACGTCACTCAAGCCTTTGTTATTATATATATATATATACAGAATTATGTATGTATATTGCCGTTCCAGTCCGTCAGGATGAAAACCGAGGCAGGATCTTGTAAACAATCCATTGTATTATTTTACATGTAATTATAACTATCTCGATCACAAATAAATGTTGTTATCCACTTCGTCAATCTTGGCAAAATTGTAAATTGTCGGAGAGAACCCAGTGTTGAAAAGTGTATTTAAACTTAAACATAAACTTTTATATATTTATTTCGATGCTGTACGCTTGGCTAAGAAACTCACAACATTGCCATCCGGATGTATAACGGACCAACAGACAAAACTGTGTGTCATCTTGAACGTTTATAGTCTGGTTGATATAGTTTAGTGAGTATTACTCATAAACGTGAATGGCAAAAGAAAAAAAAAACATTAACAAAGACCAGAGTGACGTCAACTTTGTTCTATCTAAAGATAAATATCCACTAAACGTGCTCAAAGAGCTTTCCATACAAGGGGCCCCCAGCCAACAGCAACACATAACATGTAGGACATTTCATGACGCCCCTTGTGCCATATTTCAATTTTGTTTTACGACAAAGACAACAATGTGTACGGCCAGGTACTCATTTTACACCTAAGTAAGTTGAGAACATGTCAATAAGTTCAAAGATTATTCAATCTTAGGCTTTCGCCAATAAAATAAGAAGCCCTTTACAAGAAGCCTTTCCAAGAATTCATTTACGCAACGCTCAGAGCGGTACTTGTGCGGCTATGTGGTCTAGTGGTATGACACTCGCTTTCTGATCTGAAGGTCCTGGGTTTGAGCCTCGCTCGGCGCATAGTTGAGGCCTTGGAAAAGACTCTTTACTCACATTCTCTCACCGTACTAAGGTGTAAAATAAGTACCTGGCCCTTAACAGCGTTGTCTTTGTCCGAAAAATTGTAATATCGCCTAACAGGCGCCATGTCTCGTCCTACATGTTATGTGTTGCTGTTGACCAGGGACACCTTGTAAAGCGCTTTGAGCACGTTAAGTGGATATTGCGCTATATAAAAGCTCAATTTTTTAAATATTTTTTTTACTCGATTCCTAAAGTTATTAAAACTAGTCGAATAAACATTGATGTTGTTTATTTTTGATTCGAAAATTTAAAATGAAGTATATTTTATCACTGAAATCAACAGCTGATCGTGAACTGAAAACTCATAGCTACCTTCAGCGCTTGCCTATCACTCGGACTTAACAGTTTACAGATCCTGAGCATTACTCACAACCTCAACACAATTAACCAGTAGATTTTTGACCAATCAAAACATGGAATTTGTGACACATCTTCACACGTGCTCGGACAAACATAGTTGGTTGTTTATAAACAATAACGTGAACGAATTCTACCTCCATCTGATCGTTGTTATTGTTTTTATATTGACAAATGGGTGATTAGTTATCACACGCTTTTCTCGATCATATTAAAAACGGTTACGTTTACACGTAGTTTTCTGTGCTGATTCTACTATCAAGCGGTAGAACAGTGGGTATTTTACTTAACACATACCATCGATAGTAAAACCTGTGTTATTTACTGTGTCTACCAATCACTGCCATTGTTTACATGATGACGATTGTCCGAGAGGCGTGGTTATCTACCGGTTAATTTTGATCATGATAGAAAAATGCATCGTGTCGTCAGGTTTTGCGATGCAATTGGATTAAATAGTCTGATGTCACATCGCCCAGCAATGGCGAGCAGCTTGGTTCTAAACAAAGAAAATCGGTACTGTTTATTCTTCATGCTGGCTAGAACTTTTCATATGTCATGTGATCAGAATATATAAAAGTCAAAACATTATCAGAATTATAATGATTGTCTCCTCTGGATACGCTTTTATGCTCGTCGGGGAAGTATTTTATAAGGTGCGTCCGCCATTGTTCCGATTGTTTAGGTGCAGTAACTAAGTAACTATACGTCATTACGAGGAAAGTGACGTCACGACTGTTGAAGCCTATTGTGGTTTAGTGGACATATACAGGTACACACCCCACACTCGTGCTGGCTATATATAAATTCACACCCAACCACTCACACGCCCAATTGACTCTTGAATAGACATCATCAATCAATTAGAAATTGGATTCTGAAGTTTAAATGAGCTGAAAAGTAAATTAAAAAGAAAAATTTTGATTTCTGACAATTTAAGACATTACAGGCAAAATTCATCACACATCACGTTACAAAATAATATGCTCCATTACGTAAAGTCTGTTTGTTTTGTTGTTTTTTTTTAAATAGGGTTTTACGGTACTTGTGCCACTTATAGATAGTATGCAGATGACGTCACTCAGGCCTTTGTTATTGTTTTTGCCATCCGCGTTTGTGAGTTGTTCTCACTAAAGTGTATTAACCAGATTATAACCGTTCATGGTTACACAGAGTTTGTGTGTTGGTCCGTTATACTTCCGGATGGCAATGTTGTGAACTCATTGGCCAAGCGCATTCTATCTATAGATCATTTCAGCGCTAGTAAAAAATGGAAGAGAATGAAATAGTAAAAAAATGTTATTAAGTGAATGCATTATCTACCAAATTCAGTCCCTTAGTTTGTGGACAAAGAAAAATGACAACGATCTCTTTACACGAAACTGGTATCTCGGTGTTAAGGCTTGTTTGTTTTTTTAAAATGATTTCTGTGATTTTGTGAGTTTTGTTCACTCTTGTAAATCATCGAGGTCTAAAAAAGTGTTTACATGTGTGATGTCCTTTTAAAAGTATTCAATGTGTTGGACATAAAGGACAGAATATGTGATTCTCCCCATTCTCCTAATATAGATAGTTCGAAGATGACGTCACTCAGGTCTTTGTTATTGTTTTTTGCCATCCGCGTTTATGAGTAATGCTCACTGTTGAGAAAAAAGTAGTGCCGGAATCGGTGACAGTGCTGGCCGGACAGTGAGGCGGAGAGAGGCGACTGAATAGTCGAAAGGGACAGAGCTGTCCATCGTTCTTCTTGTTCAAAATAAAGTTTTTCTTATTCTCATTGGAGGTCTCTTGTCGAATTTGTGTAGTTATGGAAATTTCTATCTATCTGTAAATATTCAGAACATTCTGGTGCCGAAACCCGGGAGACTTTAGATGGATTATTGTTTATAAACTTTTGTGAGATAGAGATTTCAAGATGTCGACTTTTGCCCGAGAAACTTTAATAAAGAAACGTGCAGCCAAGAGAGGCTGGCTAACGAGAGCTGTGGATCGATTATCAGTTATAATTAACAAAAGTGATGTTTCTAGAGAGGAAATCGAGGTTGGACTGAACGATGTAAGTAAACGTTTGGATCAGTTAAACGAAATTCAAGACAATTTAGAATTACTTTTAGAGGCGTCAGAATTGACTACGAACATTGACGAAGCGGAAGAATACATCGTGCGTGCTAATGAAACAACCGCGCAAGCCAATCGCAAATGGAACCAGCTTTGCCAAATGCCGGTTCAGGGCCCAACACCTGCACAACTTACTACAGTCGGATCCCATTATACCGCGTCACCCCAACTGCCGAAAATTGAGATAACGAAATTTAACGGAGATTTTTCCGAGTGACCATCATTTGAAGACAAATTTTCAGCTCTTATTGATAAAACCAACTTACCGGACATTTCGAAATTTAGCTATTTGCAGAGTTTCTTGACTGGAGAGGCAAAAGCTGCCATTCAAGGACTTTCTTTAACATCAGAAAATTATTCAGTTGCTTTGGATATTTTGAAAGATCGTTTTGGTCGAAAAGAAAGAATTATTTTTGGACACGTGCAAAATTTGTTAAATGTAGAGTTTCCAAACACGCGAAACACGAAAGCATTGTGGTCGGTGTTCAATCAACTACAAGTGAACATTAGAAGTCTGAAAAACTTGGATGTAGATGGCAGTAAATTTGGTTTGGTTCTAACTCCTATCATCGTGAGCCGGTTGCCGTCGGATATTCGACTCATGTGGGCCAGACAGAGCCTCAGGAAGGAAGCGGACCTTGACTTCTTAATGGATATTTTGCAATGCGAGATTGAAAATCGGGAACGCTCTTACAGCTTCAATCCTGAACAACGTGAGCGGCGTGAACAACGACAACCAACGAATCGTCATCATGGATCCTCGTCAACGGTGTCTGCCTTTACGTCTACTATGAGTGATGACAGCGGGCGTTGTTTGTTTTGCTCTGGTAAACACCCAACGGAAAAGTGTCGGACAATTAATTCGATGAAACAAGAGGATGTTTTGATTAAGAGTAAGGACAACAAGTTGTGTTTTGTTTGTTTTAAGAAAGGACATATTGCTAAAAAATGCTATTCTCATTGTAAATCATGTGGTCAAAAACACAATGCTTTCTTCTGTAAGAAAGAAGACACAAAAAAGATGGATGTTGATGTTAACTCCGAATCCACCAATGTTAGTTTTTGTAGAAGTAAACTTACAAACGAGAGCACTGTGTTACAAACCATGAAAGTGTCTGTAAATGGAAATCAATTTACAGCTTTGCTGGACAGTGGTGCTGACAGAAGCTTCATCTCCACTAAAGCTGTCAAATTGATCCATCCAACCTTGTATGGTCGTGAGAAATTGAATGTGTCTGCTTTTGAGGCTAAGAAGCCATCTGGTAATTCCACAAAGAATGTTTATGATGTTAGCTTTGACTTACCAGATAGAAGTAAGACTTCCATGTTTTTGATTGAGGTGAACACAATCTGTGCCCCCATGTATAGGCCTGCTATACCTGTTAGTGTTATGACAGAATTTACCGCATGCAACTTTTCTGAGAATTTGCAGAGTGATGGTGATGTCACTATTGACTTCTTGTTTGGACAAGATTATTATTGGAAGATAGTCAGAGCAGGAATCAGTGTAAGTGGGCCCTCTGGATTGGTCGCTCAAAAGACCATTTTTGACACATGGGTTCTCTCAGGGACTTATGTGAGTTCAAACACTCAGACAAGGGATTCGAACCCCACGCAACTATTATGTTTAACAGATATCCCTCATTCAGACTTTAGAAAAATGTGGGATTTAAGTTACCTCGAATGTTGTCACGAGGCCAAACCAGAAATTAAGTCAAAAGTCATGACTGAATTTTCAGAGAGCATTAAGCACAATGGGCAAAGGTACGAAGTGGCCTTGCCCTGGGTCGAAACAAAGAAACAGTCTTTACAGACAAATGAAGAGCAAGCCCGAATAAGGCTTGAAAGGTTAGACAAAAAGTTGTCTAAAGATCAAGTATTAAAAGAGGGGTACAATGAGGTATTCCATAAGATGGAGGCAGAGGGCATAATAGAAGAAATAAAAGACGAGGAAGAGGTGACAAATGTCAACGTGAAGTTTTATCTTCCACACCGACCTGTGGTGAAGATGTCTTGTGTGTCTACCAAGATACGTCCCGTTTTTCATGCGTCTGCTTCCGGTCCGAATGCAGTCTCTCTAAATGACTGCATGCATACAGGCCCAAACCTGTTGCCGTTGTTAAGTAATGTACTCATGCGTTTCAGGAGGTACAAAATAGCGTTAAGTGCAGACATTGAAAAGGCGTTTCTCCAGATCTTGGTGAAACCTGAAGATCGAGATGCCCATCGTTTCCTCTGGAAAGTTGGTGACAAAAGTCGCGTTATGCGCATAGTCCGCGTACCGTTCGGTAATAAGGCCAGTCCGTTTTTGCTAAATGCAACGATCCGACATCATTTGTCCAAGTATCCAGAATCAAATACAAAACAAGAACTGTCAGATAACATGTATGTGGATGATTGGTTATCGGGTGGTGACACCACCGAAGAGGTTCTGAGTCTGAAATCAGAAGCCATGAAGATCATGTCTGAAGCTGGCATGAATTTGTGTAAATGGTCGTCTAATAGTTCCGACATTGCTGAAAATTGTGAAAGACAATTTAAGGATAAGACCATCGAGGTCGAGTCAGTTAAGGTCCTTGGAATGCATTGGAATCCAAGGGAAGATTCAATTACCTTTGATAGTGAGGTAGTCGCGTCCGATTTGATAGTGACTAAGAGGTTAGTGCTCAGTTGCATTGCCAGGATCTTTGACCCTCTTGGGTTAATATCTCCGTTTATCATTACTGTGAAAATTTTGTTCCAGGATCTCTGGAAACTGGGAGTTTCGTGGGATGAAGAGGTCTCCGAGGCTATGTGTCATGCATTCCGTTCTTGGCTCAAAGGTGTAACGGAGTTGAAGAAGTTGTCCATTCCAATGTGTTATGTTGCAGTATCTTGGGGGGATAAACAAAGAGTTGAATTGCACTGTTTCTGTGACAGTTCCATGCAAGCTTATGGCGCGGTCATATATCTAAGAGTTCTGGAGTCAGATAGTTCAGTGTCCGTGTCCTTGGTACTATCGAAGGCTAGAGTTTGCCCGTTGAAACCCGTTACGTTGCCTAGGCTGGAGTTGTTGGGGGCAGTTGTAGGGTCTAAGCTGCTTCGCTCTGTTATCAACTCACTGTATTTACCTGATAATGTCAAGTATTTCTGCTGGACAGACTCCTTGGTTACGTTGCAATGGATAAGAAGTGACCCAACTAGGTGGAAACCATTTGTTTGCAATCGGGTGGCTCAGATTCAGGAAGTCACGGAACCAGTGGCGTGGAACCATTGTCGTGGTAAAGAAAATCCCGCTGATTGTCTTACCAGGGGTTTAATTGCAAAGGAGTTGACGGCCAACCCATTGTGGTATAGAGGTCCTCCTTGGTTGAGGAATTTACGGGCGATACGAATGTCTCAGAATGTGCACCTAATGAAGAAGCGCTGGTAGAAGAGAAGGGGGCTTCTGAAGTCAATACTTGCCTTGTTGATGTTGAATCAGTGTTAGACTCAAAACGGTGGGGAGAATACACTAAGGCTGTTAGAGTTATGGCATGGGTCTTGCGCTTTATGAACAATGCTACCAAAAGAAAAGTGAGTAAAGATAAGAATTTCTCTTTTGAAGAGTTAGATGCCGCCAATACTAAGCTCTTGTTGCACATCCAAGCCGTTCATTTCTCAGACGAAATCAATTGCCTATTGAAGAAGGAAAAGTTGAAGAAAGGCTCGGTGCTGTACAAAATGAATCCGTTTCTAGATGACTCAGGGCTTGTTAGAATGAAGTGTCGTTTGGAGTTTTCTGAGTTAAGTCATGATGAGAAGTATCCGATTATTCTGCCGAAATGCCATTTGACTTTGTTGCTTGTCCGCCGAGAACACGTTAGTTTGAAACATGCAGGTGTGTCACAAATGATGGAATCTCTTCGTAACAGATATTGGATCATAGGTTTGAGGTCTCAAGCTAAAAGGGTTAAACGTTATTGTGTGCGGTGTCAACGCTTTGATTCTGTAGAATGCAGTCAAGCCATGGCTCCACTTCCTGCCGAACGCTTGAAACGATCAGATGTTTTCAGCATTTGTGGTTTGGATTTCGCTGGTCCGCTTTACGCGTCGGATGCAGTTGGAAAGAAGTTCTATATTTTGCTCTTCACTTGTTGTGTGGTTAGGGCTGTCCATCTCGAACTATGTGAAAGCTTATCCTTGGGGGATTTCATGTTGGCCTATAAGAGGTTTGTTGCAAGGCGCGGTCAACCAACAAAGATTTTGTCAGACAACGCAAAGACATTCCAAGCAGCTCAGAGACTTATTGCTGATAGTTCAACCGGTGACACCGTGAAGTGGTCATTTAATGCTCCCAGAGCTCCGTGGAGGAGTGGAATTTGGGAAAGGCTCGTTAGATCTGTAAAACAGTCACTGAAGAAAACTCTTGGGAATAGGGTATTGAAAAGAAGTGAACTTGAAACGGCACTGGTCGAGGTTGAGTCCGTGATTAAAAGTCGTCCGCTTACGTATGTTTCTGATGACCCGCAGTGTCAAGAGGTGCTTACTCCGTCACATTTTCTGTTGGGTCGGTCTGATGGTCATAAACCCGTTGTCGGTGGTAAGGCACGTTCGCTTTCCAACATTTCATTGCGAGATGGTCATTTACAAATCAGCAGGCAATTAGACAAGTTTTGGGAGTTCTGGTATAAGGAATATATCCGTAATCTTCCACTTGTTAAATCTTCACCCAAAAGTTCACCAATAAGAGAAAATTCATTGGTCTTAATCAGAGAAGATAACTGTCCTAGGCTGCATTGGCCTATGGCTCGTGTAATTCGCTTGTTGCCCGGGCGCGATGGTTTGGTAAGAACCATAGAGTTGAAAACTGCTAAGGGAATTCTTGTAAGACCAATACAAAGAGTACATGTTTATGAATTGGATGATGATAATGAAAGTGATTACGTCTTAAAAGAGAGTAATCAGGCTAAATCAGATGAAGATCAATCTGTCAATGAAGGTTTACCAACATTTAGTAATAGGAGACTAAGTGTCACTAAGAGAGGTCGTATTGTAAAACCACCGAATCGTTTAGATCTATAATCCTGATAGTGGTCGAGGCATTGCTGCATGATTTTTGGCTTCTCCCGTGAGCGTGCAGTAATGCGTCGCCTACTGTATATGAAACAGGAATAAAATGCTTTGTTTGAAACATTGATGATTTAATGCTATCATTTGTGTTGTTTTCATAATATTGACATTATGTATTGTTTGAATTAATGTAACGCAAACCTATTATCAATGTATTTCGTTTTTTTAAAGTGAACTTGTTTAATCGGAGTTTACTGTACTTGAACTTTTCCACCCTTTTACTTATACTCGTTCAGGGCACATTGAAATTAATGTCCATTGTTTACCTTTTACCCCTCACTTTTGTTTGGCTCTTCACCCTCTCCCATGATTTACCCATTGTATTAAGATAAGAGAAGGGAGGGTATGGGCTAGTTGTTTTTAACAACAAGAGATGAAGTGAGTTGTTTTTGTTTGGAGGCGCCGTTCATACGGCGTGTGAGCGAAGGTCACGGTGTGAGTGAGAGGGGTGTAAATGATACTGTCAAAGTTCAGTCAGGTGTCCGTTGAAAAAAAGAGGGGATACCTTTGCTTTGCCTTTCTTTACCTGTTCTTTATATTATTACTCGTACCACACGTCTAGATTCCCTTTTTTTTACATTGCACTTGAATATTTTTCCTTCTCCTTTTTTTTTATTTGCCGTTGGTGGAGATAACCAGTCCAGTAGGTTAATGCAAACTGGTGTTAAGCAGTTAGGCTTTGTACTTGAAGTGTCTTTATTTTAAAGATTTCTTATCTCTTGCCTATCTTTATTTGTATTAATGTAAACGTCCATTGACTTTGAATGAAAACAATAACATGCTAATGATTGTTATCATGGTGTTATGTTAAATCTTGAATGTGAATCTTGATTTCACGCCATTTTGTTTTTAAATTCTATTTTTAGATATTTTTTTTGGATACTTTTCCTTTAACTTTATACTTTCATCTGTTTGATTGAAGTTTAATGTAATTAAGTACTTCAAGGTGGGGAGTTAATGTTGAGAAAAAGTAATGCCGGAATCGGGGACAGTGCTGGCCGGACAGAGAGGCGAGAGAGAGGCGACTGAGTAGTCGAAAGGGACAGAGCTGTCCATCGTTCTTCTTGTTCAAAATAAAGTTTTTCTTATTCTCATTGGATGTCTCTTGTCGAATTTGTGTAGTTATGGAAATTTCTATCTATCTGTAAATATTCAGAACACTCACTGAACTGTATTAACCTTACTATAAACGTTCATGGATACACATAGTTTTGTGTGTTGGTCCGTTATACTTCCGGATGGCAATGTTATGAGATTCTTAGCCAAGCGCATCCTACCTATAGATAGTATGCAGATGACGTCACTCAGGCCTTTGTTATTGTTTTTGCCATCCGCGTTTGTGAGTTGTTCTCACTAATCTGTATTCACCAGACTATAAAAGTTCATGGTTACACAGAGTTTGTGTGTTGGTCCGTTATACTTCCGGATGGCAATGTTGTGAACTCCTTGGCCAAGCGCATCCTACCTATATGTTAGCACACATATTAGCAGACATATTATGTAGATTCCAAAAGCACACTATCAGTCCACTGAGTTTGATATAACCTGAAACTTTGAACCAGACACAAGCACAGGTTTCCACTAAGAGGGATATAATCAAAACTTTACAAAGTAATTTATATTTAAAACAAACAAAAATGTAACAGTACATGCAAAAAAATATCATCTTCAAAAATTAAAGCCTTATATTTGACCGTTTCCCTCCCAGCCAAGACTCGGTCAAGACTAGGCCAAAACCAAGACAAAGACAGAAAGCAACTGGAAAAACAGATATTATAAGAGGGGATAGAAGACACAGCGTGACCTCCTGTTGCCCATCATGGGAGGTCAAAGACCACACCCAGAAATCAAGTTTCATTCGGTGATCAGACCTCAAACAATGTTCACGTAGTTTCCCAAAATGAATTGGATTCAATAGTCTGATGTCACGTCGTCCAGCAACGGGGAGTAGCGTGGTTCTAAACAAAGAAAATCGGTACTTTTTATTCTTCATGCTGGCTAGAACTTTTCACATGACATGTGAACAGAATGTATAAAAGTCAAAAAACAGTATCATATTTATAAGGATTTTCTCCTCTGGATACACTTTTATGCTCGTCGGAGAAATATTTCACGAGGGCGTCCGCCATTGTTCCGATAGTTTAGAGCCAGTTAGTAACTAACTATGCGTCATAACAAGGGAAGTGACGTCATGACTGTTGAAATCTATTACTGGCATGTTGTCTTTTTTTTTTTAGTCTTTGTTTCATTGTTTTGGATTTTTTTTTGTTCTTTTCGTTTGTTGTTTTTAGTTTTTGTTGTTTGTTTTTTTTTTTGTTTGTTTATGTATGCGGCTATGTGGTCATGTGGTATGGCACTCGCCTTCGGATTGGAAGGTCCTGGGCTCGAGCCTCGCTTGGCTCATAGTTGAGTCCGTGGAAAAGGCTCTTTACTCACATTTATCTCTCACCGTACTCAGGTGTAAAATGAGTACCTGGCCGTTAACAGCGTTGTCTCTGTCAAAATACAAAAATGTAATATCACCTAATAAGCGTCATGTCTCGTTCTATATGTTACGTGTTGCTGTTGATCAAGGACCGACCTTGAGCACGTTTAGTGGATAGTGGCGCCATAGAAATGCTCTAGTCATTTATGTTTTATTTTGAAATATTTCCATTTCATTACTTTTATGTTTGTTGTTGTTTTTTTTTTCCTGCTTATATTTATTCTGATGAATTACTGCATTCACGCTAATATGCAGGTGATTCGCCTTCTGTTGTTTTTTTTTTTATTAACCCTCTCCTCACCACCCATAGGAAAATCGTCACATTCGTTACGATGCAACCAACAGTTTTCTCATTTTGATATCCTTTGTACATTACAAATTATTAAGAAAATATTTTGTTCTAGTGATAAAAATTTGACATTGGACAATATTAGGTATGGAATGTACTTGTTCCTTTTCTGTTTGAGTGGAAAAGAAAATATTTTTGTATTGGGTGGGTGTGAAGTTTCAGGGAAAATTATGCAAATGGCTGGTAAGGAGAGAGTTAAAATGTTTACGGTGTTTTAATCTCCAGGTCTTTTGATCACTGTCACATGTTTTGAGTTCACGGATGTCATTGGCACCCCTTCATTCTGATTGGTGGTTTACATCACGATGTTTATCATTTACACAGCATACTTTATCTAAAACATACAATACGCAGGTGATCATCACATGATTGTTATGTCAACCGTCATAATGGTTATCATATTCATCTTTATCTTCTTCATCATTATCACCGTGTTCATCAATATCATCATTATTGTCATCATCATCGCCATCATTAAGTTCATCATCATCATCCTCATCATCACCATCATCATCATCATCATCATCATCATCATCATCATCGCTTAACGACCAACATCATCACCACCACCTGTTTTTACTACCGTTGTTCTTGTTCAATTTTCAACATCTTAACCAACCCGACTTAATACCCTTTTGAGTTGAATGGTCACATATTTAATGTTAGTTTTCTAGATATAATCAAAAGGATATAACGTTAAATAAATTACCATTGCCAAGTTCCCAAATTTATTCAATGATAAATAAGATAAAATATATTTAAAAAAAAAATCTTTTCAAATTGCCAGTCGTCTCGGATAACAATATAACATTGTGTCTATCTACATTATCAAGACATGTATTGAGATGTTCATCTTTTTTTCATCGCTTATCATTCGCTTTATGTAAAATGATCATTCGATTATATTAGCACCAAATGTATAAACACGGAATTATCTGATCTACTTGGAATGAATAATGAAGGTCTAGTTTCAAATTCAAATATTTTGAATCACGTGATATAGATAACGTCACTCAGGTCTTTGTTATTGTTTTTTGCCATCCGCGTTTATGAGTAATGATCACTGAACTGTATTAATCCGACTATAAACGTTCATTGATACACACGGTTTTGTGTGTTGGTCCGTTATACTTCCGGATGGCAATGTTATGAGCTTCTTAGCCAAGGTCATACTATCTATATAAATTTTAATGAGACCAAACGTCTAAAAACGGTACTGAATCTGGGGGAATGTGGAGTCTAAATCTGAATTCTAATTAAACCCTCTCCTTACCACCTGCAGCAAAATCGTCACATTTGTTACGACACAGTAATATGCGATTTTCTTATTCAGATTTAATTTTTACATCACAAACTGTGAAGAATGATATTTATTTAATTAATAAGAACATAAAGTTGCTTTGTAGAGAGCTTGTTTGAGTTTTAAAAAATCAATTTTTCTGCTGGGTAAGCCTGCCATTTTGGGGAAAATACTGAAATTGATTGGTAAGGAAAGAGGTAAACCTATATATTTTTACTTACAATAAACTATTTCAGTAAAAAGGAACAAATTGTGCTGTTAATAAAATGTGGTTCCAATCTCAACAGAAGTATAAAATCACGGGTCGAGAGGATTGGGTAGATAGAATGTTTAATTGGTTTTATGGTTTCATTTGTTTTTTAGTCTAAATATATTATGCTGGCCGTCAATAGGGAATGATATTAGCGGACGAGTAGCGTCCCTTGATTGGACGTCACCTTACAGAGAGAACGTCAATTAGGTTTTGAAGTGTCTCAAGCCGCTTTCACCGGAAGCGAGGACAAGAGACGCATGCGCACAACCAACATGACGTTCTCTCTCTAACAACTTTTCCGCCGGTGACGTCACAGACTATTGGTGACATTCAATCAAGGGACGCTACTCTTCCGTTAATCTCATTCCTTATACAGATCATCCATCCTCGATTCTTTTACGTCAGTAATCCAAGGAATATGCTTAGGGGGGGGGGGGGAGGTAGTAGTAGTGGTAGTAGTAGTAGTAGTAGTAGTAGTAGTAGTAGTAGTAGTAGTAGTAGTAGTAGTAGTAGTAGTAGTAGTAGTAGAAGTAGTAATAGTCGTAGTAGTAGTGGTGGTAGTAGTGGTGGTAGTGGTAGCAGTAGGGATGGTAGTAGTGTTTGTGGTAGTAGTTGTAGATGTAGTAGACGTAATAGTAGTGGTGGCTGTAGTGGTGTTAGTAGTAGTAGTGGTGGTGGTAGTAGTAGTAGTAGTAGTAGTAGTTGTACTGGTCGTAGCAGTTGTGGTAGTAGTTGTAGCGGCAACAATATTACTCTTGCTGTAAGAATATTTCATGGTTATATAAATCTTCTGTAAACAAATCTCATTGTACAGTGTAAAAAATCATTGTCGTCATGTCATATCTTATGTTGATCCATAAAACGTGAATTATTTGAGTTGTACCAAGGTCTAAAAATCTATTAAATAACTAAACTATTAATTAAATCTTTAAATGATTTTACATAATTATTACCACCATTATAATTATCATCATTTTTATTATTATCATTATTATTATTAATATTATTATTATTATTAATATTATTATTATTATGTATTATTATTATTATTATTATTATTATTATTATTATTATTATTATTATTATTATTATTATTATTATTATTATTATTATTATTATTATTATTATTATTATTAATATTATTATTATTATTATTATTAGTATTACTGTTATTATCATTATTATTTTCGTTGTTTGCCTTGCTTTATTATTGATTTTACTTATTTGATTTGTTGAAAAAATATATTCTTGTATGAGTTACATTGGCAATTGCCTAAAATAAACGTTTTTGAACTTGAACTTTGAACTTATACATATTGATGAAAAAATAAACCTGAGCATTTTGCTAGCTCAAAGGGGCGGTTTGGGTCTTTTCTAAAAAAAATTTAATTACCTATATTGGGCGGTTTTAATCATTCTGTATCGTCATTATAGGTTAAAAAACAACATTTATGGTGAAAAATTTTAATTATCTGTGTTGATACCCATTTTGCGACCTAATTTGGGGGTCTGACATAAAAAAATATAACAATTTTGTGGCAAACGTTCCACAAAAACTGATGAAGGAATGACCTCCATATTCTTCCCTCTTGTCAACTTTGTACCATAGTGTGTCACCATAGAGAGATTTTACGGCTTTAGCTTATGGAATTTTTATTAAAACATTACAAAGTTGAGAATCAAAATGTTATGAAAAAATTGATGTTAAAAATTCAGAATTAGGATTATAATTCAAAATTCACATATCTTATCAAAAAATTCTCTCTATGGTGATACAATACATTATCTCTGTGATAACTGTGGAAATTTTCAGACAATTTCATTGAATAGATTCAGAGAAACGTTTGACACAGTATCCCATACCCTTAGAAATATGACATTTTGAGAAAATATCAAAATAGCTTCCCGTTTTTCACACTTTTCTTACTATCTGTACCATTTTCGACTGTGTTTTCGTGCCTTTATAGTCTACTTTGAGAATTTGGACTTCAATTATATTATTTCTAGGGTAATAAAATATCAATTTCCACCAAAATCTCAAAATCAATTTTTCGAAGGATTTTCCTAATAATTAGACCCAAACCGCCCCTATCCACTAAACGTGCTCAACGCGCGTTAAATAGAAGCCCTGACATACAGCAGCACGCAGCATGTAGAACGAAACATGAAGCATGTTGGGCGATATTCTATTTATTTCGGACATAGACACCGTTTTTCTATAGCGCAATATCCACTAAGTGTGATAAAAGTGCTTTACAAGGGGACCCTGGCCAACAGCATCATTTAACATGTAGGACGGGACATGACGCCTGTTAGGCGAAAATTATATTTTTTTTTTCAGACAGAGACAACGCTGTTAACGGTCAGGTATTTATTTTGTACCCGAGGACGGTGAGAGAAAGTACGTAAAGAGCCTTTTCCAAGGACTCCACTACGAGGCTCGAACCCAGGACCTTCCGATCCGAAAGCGAGTGTCATACCACAGAAGACCACATATCCGCACTCATTAATCATTAATTACTATGTTGACACAAAACTCAATTTGTCTCTATCTAGTTTATTCTGACATCAACGAACCGACGCGACGAGTCACAAATGTGACCCCTCGCCTCAAAACGGTATTATGTCGAAATTATCAAGATGCTAAAAATTGAACATATAGCCAGAAATACCAGACTTAGGTTGAGTTTGTATGTTTTAATAAGGAGAATGAATATCATATTTCAGGGTACCGATACTATTAATTCATATCATTGACCAGTTTAGCATTCATATCGGCTTTTTTAGCATCTGGTTCATCCAGACATAATGCCGTTTTGAGAAGATGGGTCACAATTGATAAGCAGTATTCTTGTTCAGCAGATGATGTTTACCCTCGTCATCAAACATCAAAGCATTGCATGAGAGAACACCGCCAACGCCGCTACATCATGCACTATCTTGTTGACAAGATAAATCAAGCGTGACTAACAGAGATGAAGAGGTGATTATTGGATTGACAGAGGTGGCCGGATGGGCCGGATGGGCCGGATGGGGGGGTGGGGGGGGGGTTTCCCCCCAATTGCAACATTGTAGATAAATAGGCATTGGCCTCCGTCAGTCTGTTCATTCTGCATTTTCTCGACGTCAACGCTTCAGGTTGCCACGCGAGGGAAGAGATCAGATACTTTTTCAAGCAAGTTTTTAAATAATATTATTCTGCGATCAAGAAATCCAATCCGACAACAATGGTAAGTTTATTTATAATAAATTATATTTGTTTGAAAATTATTGACTTCTCCCACTTCTTCTTTCACCACCACCACCACCACCACCGCCACCGCCACCACCACCACCACCACCACCGCCACCACCACCACCACCGCCACCACCACCACCACCACTACTACTACTACTACTACTACTACTACTACTACTACTACTACTGCTGCTGCTGCTGCTACTACTACTACTACTACTACTACTACTACTACTACTACTACTACTACTGCTGCTGCTACTACTACTACTACTACTACTACTACTACTACTACTACTGCTGCTGCTGCTACTATAACAACTACAACAACAACTAATACTACTACTGCTACTACTACTACTACTACTACTACTACTACTACTACTACTACTACTACTACTACTACTACTACTATTACTACTACTACGGCTACTACTATTACTACTGTTATGGAGTTATGCATCAAGTTACGATAGGGACGAGTTGCTCCCCTTTGTTATTAGCTAATTGGCTTTAGTTACAGCTTAATTAGTTATTATTCGTTAATTCCATTGTTTAAAATATCATTTGTGCTTACAAATATCAGAGTGGCATGCCATAGAGAAGGATACACTCTTTGATCCTTACTTTCCATATTTGAGTTATAATATTTATCCTTCTACGTACAATCTGATGTCCCTTCAAAACCACAACTTTCACGACTACTACTACTACTACTACTTATATTATATCCGGTTGTCGAAATGGTAGGAGTAAATTACTTAAGTGCATAGCATCAATAGATTTAACACTCAGTGACGTCACTTCCCTCGTAATGACGCATGGTAACTTTAAGAACTGGTTACAAACTATCGGATCAATGGCGGACGCCTTTCTGAAATACTTCTTCGGCGAGTATAAAAGTGTATCCAGAGGAGAAAAACATTATTAATCTGATCATGTTTTGACTTTTATACATTCTGATCACATGACCTGTTACAAAGTTCTAGCCAACATGATGAATGAAAAATACCGATTTTCTTTGTGAAGAACCAAGCTGCTCCTTGCTGGGCGGACGTGGCATCGACTATTGAATCCCATGAACTGTACGTCTGAAGGAAATTTCTCTCGTCGACATAATTATATTATAATATCCAAAGTAGAGAACGGTAAGGGCTGCCTGAAGCCGGTGATCGCAAAATACTGACAAAAGAGTGAAAATGGAACGTTGCAACCACCATTGAGTACAAACAATACAAGTTATTTTTCATTATATTTTATTTGTTTTCCACGTTTATTTGTGTATTGTTGTGCTGACGAAGGGTTTGTACCCGAAACGTCCATGTCTGTTTTGTTCCCATACGAAGATGCACATTCCTCCCACCAAATCCAAGCATCAGTAACACACTTTATAGTCACCTGGAACAACTACAAAAGACATCTAACTTCTACGTCATGGCACAAGACCGAAGGGCTAGAGCTCAGGTGGTCGCTGGTTCGGATAAGTAAGTAAGTAAGTCCCATACGAAGCCTTTCCATTTTCACTATTATGTCCACCGCGTCTAATCTATGCTCGTCGGACAGTGAACGAGAAGTCTGTAGGTACGTCTGGATGGGGCCTTATAAGTTCACTCAAAATTTAAGACAATTTACATGATTACATTTTACACAAAGCGGTCGTTCAGAGAAATAAGTCCATAGAATTTGAGTTTATCCCGGTTTCTACATCGTTAAACGGACAGTATCAATAGTTGTAAGGCTGCTAATCCATTACAAAGTACAATCCGCCAGATCTTACAGACTCAGCTACCCAAATACTTATAAAAGAGCAGAGAGTGGGAATGGAAGTCAGAAAAAAAATCTGCACTGCATCTCTGGGATCGGTACCGTCTCAAAACGGTATTGTGTAGGAACGAACCAGATGCTTAAAAACCGAATTAATAAATGTTAAACTTGTCAAAAATATAAATTGTTGCCATTAGCATCCTAAAATATGGTATCCATTCTCCTCAATAAAACATACAAACTCAACACAAGTCTAATAGATCTGGCTATAAATTCAATTTTCAACATCTTAACCATCCCCACTTAATACCATTTGGAGGCGAAGGGTCATCTTTTGTTTGAGTGTGAAGCGGATTATTTGCCATCTGAGCTATTCGACACATACAAAGGACATCATTTTATTTTCCATCGTGAGCGTATTTCCAACCACACTGGTCACCGGTGTCCAAATGGGCAATGACTGTTGGGAGTTATACTGCCTGGAGCATAGAATCCAACCAGATGGACAAATGCCTCTTGGACACATATAAAAGAAATCATGTATTTTTTTTTTCCAGCGTGAGTGTATTTCAATCCACATTGGTCAGGCCGGTGTCCAGATGGGCAATGCCTGTTGGGAGTTATACTGCCTGGAGCATGGAATCCAACCAGATGGACAGATGCCTCAGGACAAAACCCAGGGACATGGTAGTGATGACTCCTTCAGCACTTTCTTCAGCGAGACTGGATCTGGAAAGCACGTTCCACGCGCCATGTTTATTGATTTGGAACCAACCGTTGTAGGTGGGTAATAATACTAGCGCATATTTAAGCATTTATATAGCGCATTATCGACTATCCGTGCTTAAAGCGTTATACTAGGGACCTCTACCCAATTTTAGAAAAAAAATCTCCAAATAATCTGCATGCCTCGAATTATTGGGATCGAACCTGAGGTTACCAGTCAGTCCTGATTACCATCCAGACTTGCTACCTTAGCTACCATTACACCACATGGTTTGGACGATTTAATGCTTATAGATGACGTCACTCTCGTCTTTGTTGCCGTTTTTTGCCATCCGCCTTTATGAGTAATTCTCAGTTAACTGTATTATCCAGAATATAAAAGTTTGTGGTTCAACAGATTTGTGTGTTGGTCCGTTATATTTCCGGATGGCTATGTTGTGAGCTTCTTTGTCAAACGCATACTAT
This sequence comes from Berghia stephanieae, assembly GCF_034508935.2. NCBI lineage: Eukaryota > Metazoa > Mollusca > Gastropoda > Nudibranchia > Aeolidiidae > Berghia > Berghia stephanieae. The sequence goes on along the minus strand of NC_088373.1, from coordinate 15,636,148 downwards.
CTATATTCTTTACATGGGTACGCGTTTCCCTTGAGAACCTCCCCTTGTCTCCCACTGCTTCATACACACTTTGTCAAGTCATAAATTTCTGATTACATTCCACACGTTACACACTTCTATTACTCATTGCAATTATATAATAAATGGTGTGTTCTAATTATAATACTACACCTTTATCTATTTTCGTGTGTGTTCTACGTGTGTTTCATCTCATGAAGGCATTGTACTGATCATTCTCTTTGCATAAAAATGTTTATATTGACACTGACACATAATATTATGTGTGTCATTGTGCCATTTACGTATAGATAGAATGCGCTTGGTCAAGGAGTTCACAACATTGCCATCCGGAAGTATAACGGACGAACACACAAACTCTGTGTAACCATGAACTTTTATAGTCTGGTTAATACAGTTTAGTGAGAACAACTCACAAACGCGGATGGCAAAAACGATAACAAAGGCCTGAGTGACGTCATCTGCATACTATCTATAGATAGAATGATGTTGAGGTCACTCGGGTCTTTGTTAATGTTTTTTTTTTTTTTTTTTTTTTTTTTTTTTTTTGCCATCCGCGTTCAATGAGTAATTCTCATTTAACTTTATTATCCAGAGTATAAAAGTCGTGGTTACACAGAGTTGTGTGTGTTAGTCCGTTATATTTCTGGACGGTAACGGTGTGAGCTTCTAAGCCTCGCGCATACTATCTATAGATAGTTCGAAGTTGACGTCACTCGGGTCTTTGTTATTGTTTTTTGCCATCCGCGTTTATGAGGAATTCTCACTAAACCGGATTAACCTGACTATAAACGTTTATGTTTACACACAGTTTTGTGTAATGGTCCATTATATATACTTCCGGATGGCAATGTTATGAGCTTCTTAGCTAAGCGCATTATAGATACTATGCAGATGACGTCACTCAGGCCGTTGTTATTGTTTTTGCCATCCGCGTTTGTGAGTTGTTCTCACTAAACTGTATTAACAAGACTATAAAAGTTCATGGTTACACAGAGTTTGTGTGTTGGTCCGTTATACTTCCGGATGGCAATGTTGTGAACTCCTCGGCCAAACGCATTCTATCTATAGGTGGTATAGATATAATGCGCTTGGCCAAGGAGTTCACAACATTGCCATCCGGAAGTATAACGGACCAACACACAAACTCTGTGTAACCATGAACTTTTATGGTTAATACAGTTTAGTGAGAACAACTCACAAACGCGGATGGCAAAAACAATAACAAAGGCCTGAGTGACGTCATCTGCATACTATCTATATCATAGATAGAATGCGATTGGCTAAGAAACTCACAACATTGCCATCCGGAAATATAACGGACCAACACACAAAACAAAGTGTAACCTTGAACGTTTATAGTCAGGTTAATACAGTTTAGTGAGAATTACACATAAACGCGGATGGCAAAAAGCAATAGCACAAACCTGAGTGACGTCATCTTCGAACTATCTATAGACGAACTCTTAATTAAAGATCTGAGCAAGAAAGAAAAATAACAAGAAAAAGAACAAACATCTCTAGAAATCAGTTAACCTCGATCCAGGATGGAACCTCAACCTACTGATTACCGGTCAGACGTGCTACCATTACACCATAGAGGATCTCGATAATTTTAATACCTATATTATTCTTCACAATGGTACGCGATTTACGGTGTGATGTGAACCCTCGCTCGTATCACATAAACACTAACATTGAACACGAGATGACGAAGACGAAGATATTTGAGTTGCATCAAAGAGCGTGTAGGTAACGATTGTTATGTTACCAAGAGCTCTCACTTCCCGCTTTTGGTGAAGCCAAGCATCTTCCGTCTTCTACTCGTATTTTCTTCATTGTATCAGTAAGCCTAGCGCGCATGATACACGCGGAGCACACCCACCTCGCTGTCTCGCCTGGCACGCGACAATAGCATTGCGGTTAAGACAAGTGAGAGCTCTTGGTAACTACGTTACCCTACACACTCTTTGGTTGCATCTTAAAACGAACTGTTAAGAACAACGTGTACATAATTCAGGTCTGACATCCGAACCCACTTATGGGCCTAGTTTAACATTGTTGTAATGGACAAAGAATGCCTTATTTAAATAACCTAAGAATGGCCAAATGTGATTTTAAAAGCAACACAGGTTTCATGCGCACAGCAGAGGATCGTGATTCGATGGATGATGATGAATGGACAATACTTTGCGTGTGCGCCATTTTTGGAGATTTCCATTACAACAACGAGCCAATACGAAATTGGGTTATCAGAACTGAAATTAAGTGCACGTCGTTTAAGATGCATACAATAAATAAATACACACCTTTTTTAAAAACGTACAATAGTTTTTATTGTTATTTCAAAAAATTATTTTTATGTAACTTATGAAGATATAGATGGTATGTAGTTGACATCACTCTGGTCTTTATTATTGTTTTTTACCATCCATGTTTATGAGTTCGGATATCAGACCTGCGTTAATGTAAACGTCGGTTCATCCAGATACAAACTACATGTTCAATAATATTATTTGATGAAGGTAAAACTTAAAACGTCTACAATTGATTGACTTATATTATTACTTATTGAAGCTTAACAATCTTTAACATTTTTTTCTTTCTTCTCTTTTCCTTTCTACTGTCCTTCAGAGCCAGAAGGCCCATGGGGTCCGGTTTTTATAACGTGAAACGTACAATAGCAATTTCTCGCTATCCATTTGGATAGGACGCTAGTCTATCGTTAAGTACTTTCCGCCAAATCTAACATATTCATTTACTCATTCACCGCTGGGAGGACAAAGGAGGGATGTCAGAAAAAAAAATATCGACTGCACCCGGGATCGATCTTGGTCCGTTTGCGTGTGAAACGAGTGCTCTACCAAATGAGCTATCGGGACTGCCGCCCCCCCCCCTTCTTATTTTTACTGTAGCATGCAAATAAAAATTAAATAAACAACAACATTGCTCTTAAACTCTTTAACGTTGTGTATAATCAGATGAAGTCCGTACCGGAACGTACCGGCATCTGTTCCACCCAGAACAGCTCATCACCGGCAAAGAAGACGCCGCTAACAACTATGCCCGTGGACACTACACGATCGGCAAGGAAGCCATTGAAAACGTACTTGACCGTATCAGGAAACTGAGTGACCAGTGCACCGGACTTCAAGGATTCCTGGTCTTCCACTCCTTTGGAGGTGGGACTGGATCTGGTTTCACGTCCCTGCTGCTGGAGCGTCTGTCCGTTGACTACGGGAAGAAGTCTAAGCTAGAGTTTGCCATCTACCCAGCTCCACAGGTTGGTCCGAATACAGGCCTCACTAAGTTGCCGTACTCTTTAACTCTCTCCTTCTACCAGCCATTTTCAGGATTTTCCCCAAAACTTCACAACCAACTAACACAAAAATTGATTCTTTATCACTCAAACACATTAGCAGTTAGTTCTTGTCGATAAATAATTTCGTTAGCAAAACATGCTCTACAACACACTGTTCATTTTCTTTAAATTTTATTATGTACAAGAGAACTTTGAATTTAAAAAAAAAAGGTTGGTTGTATCGTAACAAATGTGACGATTTTCCTATAGATAGTATGCGCTTGGCAAAGAAGCTCATAACATTGCCATCCGGAAGTATAACGGACCAACACACAAAACTGTCTGTATTCATCAACGTTTATAGTCAGGTTAATACAGTTCAGTGAGCATTACTCATAAACGCGGATGGCACAAAACAATAACAAAGACCTGAGTGACGTCATCTTCGAACTATCTATAGTTGGTAAGGAGAGGGTTAAACGAAGAACAACCGAGTATTTAAATTTAGGTCAGAAACCTTGTCTTTCAAATATGTCAGTGATTGACATAGATAATCAGTCGGTAGGTGACAATTTTGGATTTGCATTTCTTTCTTCATCTTCTGAAAGAATATGCTCACCAGAGCATTTTAATCTTTATTTGAAGTAAATCGGGTGATTTTTCAAGAAGTTATGGTCAGATGTATGGGAAAGGTATCCAGGAACTATTCTCAAATTTCATACATTCTTAACTTGACTAGTTGTAAAAAATATTAAGACGTAAAATTAAGCTTTGATATTTCCCGAAGAAGTACAAAAAGGGTTGATTTAACCATGTATGACAAGAACTCATTTTGGATAAAAATTGACCTTTTATCTACACTTGGCAACTTCACTTGTCAAAAAACATGTCCTTTAAAGATCAATCGTATAAAATGACCCTCGTTTTGGCAAAATCCCTCAATCCAGGAACTTCACTGGTCAATAAACTCGCTTTTCAAATATGAATCGGAGAAAATAATCATCATATTGGCCAAATTTCAAATATGTATGTTTCCAAAGTACGGCAATATACAGCCTACCCCGTTGTATTTTATAAACTAATTTGCTAAGATTTTTTAGATTATTAAAGTTAGACTTGATCCCGTAATCTTTGTGCCATTCTCTGTAAATTTTAGTTCTTCATCTCTTTCAACTAACTGTGTTATCAAAGTTTTTTTGTTGTGCGTATATTTTCCTAAATTTGACTGGTAGTTTCAGGACTATTTTATTTAGTATTTAGTTTTTTTAATGTTTATATTTTGTTTTTGTTTATAAACATCAGTCTTGTGTCTGTACTTTAATATCAGATTATTAATAACCAGGTTTCACCACACTTAGTTGTACAGCTAGAATATCATTTCATAAAATTGTTTTTATTTTGTAAAGTTTTAGCATTGTACAAAATTTCAAGATACTCTCATATCGACGTGTACATATATGCAGGTCCGACATTCGAACCGACTTATGGGCCTAGTTTAACATTGTTGTAATGGACAAATTTTGCGTCGTTCTTTAGATATTCATTACAACAATGATGAGCCGATAAAGAATTGTGTTATCAGACCTGCAAATAAGTGCACGTCGGATCATATCAATTGTGGCTCACTTCCATGTTGTATTATCACTTTGAAATTATAATAATAAATAATAGTTGAGCTTTTATATATCGCGATATCCACTAAACGTGCTCAAAGCGCTTTACAAGTGGCCCTTCGCCATCAGCAACACTTAACACGTAGGACGGTACATGCCGCCTGTTAGGCCATATTACTATTTTTTCGGACATAGACAACGCTGTTATCGGCCAGGTACTCATTTTACACCTGAGTACGGTGAGAGAATGTGAGTAAAGAGCCTTCTCCAAGGACTCAACTATGCGCCGAGCGAGGCTCGAACCCAGGACCTTCCGATCCGAAAGTGAGTGTCATACCACTAGACCACATAGCCGCACGTATTCCTATGAACATTCTTAAATTGAGTTCGAATTGCGTATGATTTATCTTGTATTCTATTAACTTTTTGGCTATCATCAAAATTCATCACCGAATAAATTAAAGTTCACGTTCAAGTTCAAGGTCATTATCTGCAAAAGGGGGATTCCCCATCACTGCAGATTTCATACAATTATGTGATGACTTTCTCCGTTATTGTGTTATTGAATTGAAAAACAAATGTAGTTGAAAGATAAATGTTTAATAGTTGACCAAATTTGTTGTTGTTGGTAATAACTTGGGTTTCTTGGTGGGAGAGTGTTCCATTCCTTGATAGTTCTTGGGAAGAAACTGTTTATATATATATATATATATATATATATATATATATATATATATATATATATATATATATATATATATATATATACGAGTATATATATATATATATATATATATATATATATATATATATATATATATATATATATATATTTGTTGGTTCTGTGTGAAAATTACCTAAAATTATTTTTGATTCAGGTGTCCACTGCTGTTGTAGAACCTTACAACTCCATCCTGACAACCCACACCACTCTGGAACATTCCGACTGTGCCTTCATGGTCGACAACGAGGCTATCTACGACATCTGTAGACGTAACCTTGACATTGAACGACCTACTTACACGAATCTGAACCGTTTGATTGGTCAGATCGTCTCCTCCATCACGGCATCCCTACGGTATGAAGTAAATAATAATATTAATAATAATAATAATAATAATAATAATAATAATAATAATAATAATAATAATAATAATAATAACAATAATAATAATAATAATAATAATAATAATAATAATAATAATAATAATAATAATAATAATAATAATAATAATAATGATAATAATAATAATAACAATAATAATAATAATAATAATAGTAATAATAATAATAATAATAATAATAATAATAATAATAATAATAATAATAATAATAATAATAATAATGATAAAGTGTTCCTTTATAGCGCTAAATGCTAAAGTTGGAGTTAAGATAATAATATTTGCTAACCAACTAGTAAGCATTGGCTAACAAAAATGTTATCAGGAGTGTTCAGTTATCAGTCGTCTGATTTTAACATAATTTTTTTCATGTTTCTTCTTTCAATTATACAGGTTTGACGGAGCCCTGAACGTAGATCTGACAGAATTCCAAACCAACCTGGTCCCCTACCCACGTATCCATTTCCCTCTGGCCACCTACGCTCCTGTCATCTCTGCAGAGAAAGCTTTCCACGAGCAACTGTCAGTAGCAGAAATCACCAACTCCTGTTTTGAACCAGCCAATCAGATGGTGAAATGTGATCCACGTCACGGGAAATACATGGCGTGCTGTCTGCTTTTCCGCGGTGATCTTGTCCCTAAGGATGTTAACGATGCCATTGCTAGCATCAAAACAAAGAGGAGCATCCAATTTGTTGACTGGTGTCCAACTGGATTTAAGGTGAGCTTATTTATAAAGAACGATGAGTTCAATTAAGTCCCATTCAATTCTCCTTATGAATTGGCCGGAAAAATGAATGTTGCATCTTTGGTGAAATACTTGAGTAAGTACAAGTGATGTGTCTTTCTATCGTAATACAAATATCCACCAATCCAATAATAATATTAATGAGAATAACGAAGTTTTGTATCGGGATATAAATCATCATCATCATCCTTCTTGGCTTGCGCTCTTGAGCACGTTGCCGGTCAACTGTCTCCACGAATCACGATCCTCTGCGGTGCGCATTAAATCTGTGTTACTTTTAAAGTCACATTTGGCCATTCTTGTGTCATTTAGATAAGTCATTCTTTATCTTCCTCTAGCTCTCTTTCCTTCGATCCTCCCAGACGTTACCAACTTTTCTTTTCCGTCTCTTCTCCACACATGTCCCAGAAACCGTAACTGCCTCTTTCTGATGTTATCGATCAATATTCTTCCCTTTCTCACCTTCTCCAACACTTTCTCGTCCGTACACCTGCTAAAACTTTAAAGACTTTATATTTATATAGTTGTATGCAATAGAAGAAATAATATGTATTCTCCTCCATAACAGACAGAATTTAACAGAAGTTTCATATAAGTCGCTGTAAATTCAAATTCCATCACTTAATTAATCCCGGTGTAATACCGTTTTGAGACGTCGGACACAAATTATGTATTGTTCATAATAAGATATATTATTAACACTCTCCTTACCAGCCATTCTCAGGACTTTCCCCAAAAATTCACACCCAATAACAACAAAAATATATTTTTAGCACTCAAACACAATAGCAATAAGTTCCATACATTCTTTCTTTAGCAAAACATGCTCTACAACACACTCTTCATTTTCCTAAAATTGTATGATGTACAAAAGATATTTGAATAAGAAAAATGTTGGTTGTATCGTAACGAATGTGAGGATTTTCCTATAGGGAATGAGATTAGCTTCCGCGAGGACGAGAGACGCATGCGCACAACCAACATGACGTTCTCTCTCTAATAACTTTTTCGCCGGTGACGTCACAGACTATGGGTGATGTCCAATCAAGGGACGCTACTGTTCCGCTAATCTCATTCCCTATAGTTGGTAAGGAGAGGGTAAAAGGATATTGATCGTGTCATTATCTTTCTGGAAGTTGAATATCAACTCTTTGTGATTTAGAAACAATCTCGACTCCGTATATTACATTTTCTTTGTATAACACTCGCTTTCGGATGGAAAGGTCCTGGGTTTGAGCCTCACTCGGCTCATAGTTGAGTCCTTGGATAAGGCTCTTTACTCACATTCTATCACCGTACTCAGGTGTAAAATTAGTCCCTGCGGTCAACAGCGTTGTCTCTGTCCCCAAAAAAGATGTACTATTGCCGAACAGGCGTCATGTCACGTCCTACATGTTAAGTGTTGCTGTAGGCCAGGGACCCTTTGTAAAACGCTTTGAACACGTTTAGTGGATATTGCGCTATATAAAAACTCAATTTTTACTTCTTTTTTTTCTTGGTTCTTATGTCTATGTCCAGGTTGGCATCAACTACCAGCCACCAACTGTCGTCCCTGGAGGAGATCTGGCTAAGGTACAGCGTGCTGTGTGCATGTTGAGTAACACAACGGCTATTGCTGAGGCCTGGGCTAGACTTGACCACAAGTTTGATCTTATGTATGCCAAGAGAGCCTTTGTCCACTGGTGAGTCTTTTTTATATTTTTCAGTGCATGCCATAGTCAGTCGGAAGGTGAAAATTTTGGATTTGGATTTTCTGAAAGAATATACTTTCCAGAGCATTTTAATCTTTATTTGAAGTAAATCGGGTGATTCTTCGTGAAGTTATGGTCAGACGTATGGGAAATGCATCCAGCAACTTTTCTCAAATTTCACACTTTTTCAACTTGACTAGCTGTAAAAAATTATTTAGAAGTGAAATTAAATTTTGATTTTTCCCGAAGATATGCAACGTGGGTTGATTTAATGATTTACGAGAAGAACTCATTTTGGATAAAATTTGACTTCTAACCAAGCTTGGCAATATCTCACCTCATACCAGAACAGCGGTAGAAGCTATTTGGTCACATCTTACAACGAGGTGATGACATCCCAGCCCAAACTGCAATGACAGAATATTTCCTTCACGGCAACAAATATGCAGGGAGACCACCAACATCAATAATAACTATCCTGAACAGACAATCTTGAGAGATATATCAGAAATTTCTAGAAATCAGATGATGCCGAAATAATCCCTGACGAACTAAGAAAAACTGCAGTGCCCTCCTTATTGAAGTCATAACAAAAAATAATGTTTTAAAAATTGAGCATTTCTGTTATGTACCTACTAATAAAGTGATTCGTTTTTATTACACTTCACTTTGTAATAATTTTTTAACGTATCCTGGATTTGGGCCAATATGGGACTTTTAAGGTTATGTCAGAATGGCTCATTGATGGATTTTTCGTGGAATCTTCTGTTCCCTATTTGAACCAGCCCCATTTGTTTCTTTTAACTTCAGATTTACAACTTTTCTCCTATCACCTTCCTTTTTACTGGTGCTGAAGTATCCTAAAAACTGAAAAGATTATCTGAATGAAATGAGATTGTGATTATCAGATGGTGGTTGGACAACCTATCAATGGTGTCTAGGGAATTTAAATAATAACAAGGTCTTAACAGCCTCAAAACTCTAGCCCAAAACCGTGACTAATGGAAACAGATAGCAACATGTATATAGAAAGAGCAGATATACTCCTCGAATATAAAATCTCTGACCAACAGCAACATGTAACATCTAGAACGAGACATGAAGCCTGCAAGGCGATGTTACCTGAGTACGGTGAGAGAATGTGAGTAAAGACCCTTTTACAAGAACTCAACTATGCGCCAAGCAATGTTCGAACCCAGGACCTTCCCATTCAAAAGCGAGTGTCATACCACTAGACCACATTGTTCCGATAGTTTATCGCCAGTTACTAAGTTACCATGCGTCATTACGACTGTTGAAGCGTATTGATATCATTCGTCTTGTCTTTCGGGTTTCACTCATCGTGTTTTGTTGATACAGGGAAAACCCGAAACACCCAAAATAGCTGTTTTCGTTTATTAAAATGAATCCTCCATTTCAATTCCATTTGTTAGTTATTTTTCGAACTTGAAGCAGCAAGAAGTTCATTGTGTCATTTAGCAATATGAATATTTTCTATATTCTTTTCTTTAACTACACACGGCTTACATTTCACAATTGTGATCAGTCTAACATGAAATAGACTCTCAGGCTTCTTGACCACTCGCATTATATATGTGTGCACGTGTGATTGTGTGTGTGTGTGTGTGTGTGTGTTTGTGTGTGACTCATCGTCTCAAATTGGTATTATATTGGAGTGGTCAAGAAGCCTGAGAGTCTATTTCATGTTAGAATGATCACAATTGTGAAATGTAAGCCGTGTGTACTTAAAGAAAAGAATATAGAAAATATTTATATTGCTAAATTACACAATGAACATCCTGCTGCTTCATGTTCTAAAAATAACTAACAAATGGAATTGAAATGGAGCCTTCAATTTAATAAACGAAAACAGATATTTTGGGTGTTTCGGGTTTTCCCTGTATCAACAAAACACGATGAGTGAAACCCGAAAGACAAGACGAATGATATCAATACGCTTCAACAGTCGTAATGACGCATGGTAACTTAGTAACTGGCTTTAAACTATCGGAACAATGGCGGACGCCCTTATGAAATATTTCTCCGACGACCATAAAAGCGTATCGAGAGGAAAAAAACATTATAAATCTTATCATGTTTTGACTTTTACTTTTACACATTCTGATCACAAGACATATGAAAAGTTCTAGCCAGCATGAAGAATAAAAAGTACCGATTTTCTTTAGTTTAGAACCACGATGACCGCTGTTGATGGGCGACGTGACATCAGACTATTGAATCCAATTGTATTCGTTCTCAGTTTAAGGGGAAATAATCGAGGAAAAGTTTAAATTGTTGGAAAGACCGTGTTCAGGGTTACTTCCCTTCGATTTCAACTTGATGAGAATTTATTTTAAAAGTGAGTCCTCACAGGAAGTGGAATTTGTTCTCTATTACGCGAGGTACTGTTCAATTTGCAGTCATGGTATAGCTGGGCATGTTACATCTGTTGGAAAGTGCTTTGCGGTAAACTATCGTACGAAAGGTAGAAATCAACTTCCATTGTCAGTTTCACGCTTTTGATAGTTCGAATTTGACGTCACTCAGGTCTTTGTTGTTGATTTTTGCCCTCCGCGTTTATGAGTTATTCTCACTAAACTGTATTAACCCGACCGGAAAGACATGAGTGACGTCAACTTCGATCTACCTGGAAGACAACAATAAAAAAGGCAAAGACCACGTATTTTCTTTCAAAATTCGAAACTTTTAAATCTTGTAAACAATTATTTAACATCTGCAATGATCTACTTGGACGTGAAAGATGCACTTCATTACCATCTACAACCAATCAAAGAGACTAGCCAAACACATTTGTCAACTTTTTAAAAGACAAAATCCATAACATTCGTTCAGAACTAGATCGGCATGAACCATTTATAGATACAAATACATTCTGTGGTACCCCTTTAGACAAGTTCCAACCAGTTTCTCCTAGTTTCATAAACGAGTTGATAAAAAAAGCCCCCATTAAATCCTGCGACCTTGATCCCCTACCAGCACAGCTTTTGACCAGCTCCATCGATACATTATTACCATCCATTACATCAATCATAAATACATCCATACTGACTGGCGAAGTTCCATCGTGCTTTAAAAGTGCCCTCGTCAAACCACTTCTGAAGAAACCATCACTGGACCACAATATATTAAACAATTATCGTCCTGTATCAAATTTACCTTTTTTGTCAAAACTTTTAGAGAAGGTAGTTCTTACACAATTAACATCTCATCTTAAGAACAATAGTTTGGAACAACCCTTTCAGTCAGCCGACAAACATCAACACAGTACTGAAACGGCGCTTCTTAAAATCTTTAATGACTTGTTATGTAATGCTGATGCTAACAATATCAATGTATTATGCCTTTTAATTCTTTCAGCTGCCTTTGACACCATTGACCATGCCATTTTGTTAAGAAGACTAGAAAATACGTTCGGCATAAAAGGAATTGCCTTTAAATGGTTTACATCATATTTACAGGATCGATGGCAGACTGTCGTGGTGAATGGTGTTCAGTCAGAACAAGTTTTACTAAATTTTGGAGTGCCACAAGGCTCTGTTCTTGGCCCTGTCCTTTTCACTGTATATATGCAGCCCCTTTCTAGTGTGATTTCCAGATTCAATCTGAGTTATCATTTTTATGCAGATGATACGAAAATATATGATTCAGCACCCCTTAGTAATTTACAGTTCTTAATACAACGAATTACGAGCTGTTTTAATGAGATTAAATCTTGGATGTACCACAATAAGTTAAAATTAAATGATAGTAAAACTGAGATTTTAATGTGTGGAAGGCCGAGTATCCTTAAACAGGCAAATAAATCACCTATTACTCTCGGAAATAGCACAATAGAGTTTTCAAATAACGCAAAAAACTTTGGCGTCATTATTGATAAAGATCTTTCCATGACAAGCCACGTGAATAACACCATACAATCTATGTACATAGAAATGAAAAAAATAAACAAAATTTGTAATTTAATACCGAAGCATATAACAGAACCTTTAATTAATTCCCTGGTTTTATCTAAATTGGACTATTGTAACTCCCTTTGGGCGAATTTAGCTAAAGACAAAATTAGCAAACTTCAGGTTGCTCAAAATAACACAGCCAGGCTCATTGTACGCAATAACAAAAAATACCCGTCAGCAACTATTCTTCTCCGTGAGTTACTTTGGCTTCCTGTTGAAAAAAGAGTTGCCTATAAGATTTGTACTGTTGTCTACAAATCCCTGAGCACGAACAGTCCCTCCTATATTAAAGACCTTCTAAACATATATGTCCCCAATAGAAGCTTGAGGTCAAGCAATGACCAATCAATCCTTGTCAAACCTAAGCCATTGTGTAAAATAGTGAACTCTCTTTTCAATTTTCGGCCCCCCATTTTTGGAACTCTCTCCCGTCACACGTGAGATGCTCGGATTTGTTGACAACGTTCATATCTCGCTTAAAGTTTTATCTTTTTACGTCATAATGTTGCAATATTATTTTCATATTTTGTTGTTGTTAAATTGAATTCGTATCACGTTTCCTTCACACTTGTCTCACTGTAATATGTTTTGTTTTATATCACTGTAAAGCGCTTAGAGCCTGTGACAACGGGGTAAAGCTCTATATAAATGCCATTTATTATTATTATTATTATCTATAAGTTAACTATTGCTACGATCAAACCGTAGCCATCGTTAACATACTATAGATAGTATGCGCTTGGCTAAGAAGCTCATAACATTGCCATCCGGAAGTATAACGGACCAACACACAAAACAGTGTGTATCCATGAACGTTTATAGTCATGTTAATACAGTTCAGTGAGCATTACCCATAAACGCGGATGGCAAAAAACAATAACAAAGACATGAGTGACGTCATCTTCGAACTATCTATAGCCTGACACTAGAACCCTCTAGGACTGGCAGTTTGACGTCATTTTTTAGGTTTGAGTAGCGTCAAGTGAGTTGTCGTTAGTAGAGCTCAAGGAAACTAATTATTCCATTGTTTGAACTATTGAATACAACTCACCATTTGTTTTCTTTTGTGGCCAAATACTGGTCTTTTGACGTCATTTTTTTTGTTAGTGTCAGGCTATAACATAACGATGGCTACGATCAAACCCACAACCATAACCTATCCCCCCCCCCCTTTGTTTTCACGCAGGTATGTCGGAGAGGGTATGGAGGAAGGAGAATTCGCCGAGGCCCGAGAAGACTTGGCAGCTCTGGAGAAAGATTACGAGGAGGTTGGCGTGGACACCTGTGATGAGTTGTGCGAGGGAGATGGAGAAGAATATTAACTCTCTCCTTACCACTCATAGGAAAATCGTTGCATTCGTTACGATGTAACTGACAATTTTCTCACTCTGATTTTTTTTTTTTTTTTGACATCACAAAAATTAAAGAACTGCTTTGATTACCGCTATAAATACTAAACACTCAATTGTTACTTCTTTGTTTGAGTCATCATCATCATCATTGCCTTTTTCACTCTGGGTCAGGGTATAGGCCACAGACAGACAGTTTCTATCCTTCTCTATCCCGGACTAACTTTTTAAAAATCTCATTCCATGTCTTACCACTTCTCTGTATATCAGCTTCTTTAATTCTTCTCCATGGTCCTCGTGGCCTTCCCCTTGATCTTCTTTCCTGATGGTTCCAGTCCAATACTTTCTTTTTTTATAGTGAAGTCATTCTTTCTAAGCGCGTGTCCAATCCACCTCCATCGTCTTCCTATTTCCTCTCCCACTGGTTTCTGCTGTGGTTTGAGTAAGAAAAGTCTATTTTTGTGCAGGGCGGGTATGAATTTTAGGAGGACATTCTAAAAATAGCTAGTAAGGAGAGAGTTAAATCATCCGCTGCTACCCGTGTGCACATATCATTTACAGGTCTGATAGCCCAACGCAATTTTACGGGTTTGTTTTTCCATTTTTGTCCAATGATGGAGAATAAACTTGTCACCAAAAAAAAACAAACCCATCACTTTTTGAACTCTTAATAACTTTTTTAAAAAACATATTTAAAAAATGAAACACTTTGTATATGAAAAAAAATTGCCTTTTATTTTGCGATGATGGAGAATAAACTTGTCACACAAAAAACATGACTTTTTGAATTCTTAATAACTATAGACTATTTTTAAAAATGAAACACTTTGTATATGAAAAATGACTTTTATTATTTTTTTTTCCGAGTTTGGAGAAACACTGTTAAGGAGATGATTGAAATGTAAGTCAATTGAATTAGAAGATAATACATCTTGTTACAGAGGCCAGAGTTGGACATATGTTACAGTGAATGACATAATCAGTCGGATGGTGAAAAGGTTTGAACTGAGATAATGCCAAGTTTAGTTAGAAGGTCAATTTTTATCCAAATTGAGTTGTTGTCATCAAGGATTAAATCAACCCTTTTTGTACATCTTCGGGAAATATCAAAGCTTAATTTCACTTTGAAATATATTTTACAGTTAGTCAAGTTGAAAAAGTATGAAATTTGTGAAACGTTGCTGGATACCTTTCCCATACATCTGACAATAACTTCATGAAAAGTCACCCGATATATTTCAAATAAAGATTTAAATACTCCGGGGAGCAGATTCTTCAGAAGATAATAAAAATAAAAAGAAATGCAAATCTAAAATTTTCACCTTCCGACTGATTATGTCATACATTGATTGACACATATCTATTTGTTAGTGAACTTAGTAATGTCTAAATATTGAGTAGTAAATACAAGATATGCTTTTCAATTGAAAATTACTAATTGTCATCAATTGATATAAATATCCAATTTTCATGATACATTCCTATAATTAATATAAATGAACTGTTCCGCTGTAAAAAAAAAAATTCAAGTCTTGATTGTTTTTTAAATTTTTATAAGAGTCAAGAGTGCTAAATGGGATGGTTTATTTTATTTTTATTTTTTTTTTTTGTTCTTTTCTTTTTTTTCCCAAAGAAACCATAGATACTCATTTTCCACCACAAAAATATAATTGGACCATAACAATTATGGTTTATCGGACTTGTAAATAAGTACTAAATACATATTGATGGACAGCTACTGTGTAATCCTATTGGTTTCAAAACAGTTTTCTTGAATTCTAATCGATGTGTGAACGCTGCACCACTTGGAGAAATTGAAATGTTTTAGATAGACCATTTTTTGGAAAACGTTATGGTTTTAAGAACAACAATGTATTATATCAATCAGGATACTTTATTTGTTTCTGTTATAAGGAATATCTTATTTGTATTATACAAGAGTTTTGTTCTAATTCGAAATCCGGCTGCTTAATCTAAATGACTGTAGATACAAATATTTTTTTCTTGTCACTCCAATTGAAGGCTGGTTTTCCAAAACTCGTAAAGTCGATTTCTCTACGTTTTGAGATTTTCTATCTGCTAAGATAAACTTTATTTTTTTTCGTAAACTTTATTGTAAGTATCAATTGACATATGATTTTTTTTAGATTTATGTGAATTTGAAGTTTAAATATGATAAAATAATAGACCTAATGACAAATTTTAGGGGAAATAATCCTCAAAATCTTGAAATGGGAAAAACAGTTTTCAGGAGTTTTGGAAAACCACTCTTCAATTACATTTGAAATAGAGAGTTGGATGGTCTTTCCCGATTACCTTTGCTCTAGTTTCAAAGTATGACTTACTTGACTTATGCCTCTCGGCTCCAAGCCGAGCATAGGGCCTTAACAGCAATCTTCCATCTTCTTCTGTCCTTGGCAAAGACCTTTGCCTCACTCCAAGTAAGACACTCAAATCTTGGTGAAGGCTTCTCCTCCACGTCTGTTTTGGACGACCCCTTTTCCTCTTGCCCTGTGGGTTCCATTCGAGAGCCTGCTTGGTTGTATTGCAGGACTCTTTCCGCAGGGTGTGGCCAACCCATCGCCAAAGTATGATATATTAAAAAGAAAGCGTTGTTTCACAATTCTATAAGAACCTAAAAAGCCAACGTCTTTTGATTTGTCTTACAAGGCCTTAGGTAGCAAGATAAAGATCTGAACAAGAGTGCTGGCTATGTGATCTAGTGGTATGACAATCGCTTTCGGATCGGAAGGTCCTGGGTTCGAGCCTCGCGCATAGTTGAGTCCTTGGAAAAGGCTCTTTATTCACATTCTCTCACCGTACTCAGGTGTAAAATGAGTACCTGGCCGTTTACAGCATTGTCTTTGTCCGAAAATTTGTAATATTGCCTAACAGGCGTTATGTCTCGTCCTACATGTTAAATGTTGCTGTTGACCAGGGAACCCTTGTAAAGCGCTTTGAGCACGTTTAGTGGATATTTCTCTTTATAAAAGCTCAATTTTTAAAATACTATGTTTTGTTTTGTTTGAAAGGTGTCAGACAAAGCAACGAAGAAAAATAGAAGAAAAAGAAAAACAGGCGTCATGTCTCGTCATCAATGTAAAATGGGTTGCTGTTGGAAAGGGACCCGTTGTAAAGCTTTTAGCTCGTTTGGTCGATATTTCTCTTTATAAAGGCTCGGTGTCTTTCTAAGGTGCCCAGAAGACTGATAGAAAGTGGTGAACAATCATTTTCTAACAAGACGGACGTGATTTTACAGGTGTTGAAAGTTTGCCTCCTCCTATAGTTTTACAATATTCAGCGATTCGTAAAATATAATAAAATACAACAGATTCTTTTCCCCAGTGTCTTTGAGTCAGTTTATGTACCTTCGGCGACGTGCACGTATTTGCAGGTCCCATAACCCCATTCCTTATGTGCTTATTGTTGTAATGGAAATCTAAAAATATGATGCAAAATATTGTCCATTGCAACACTTGTTATAACGTTATATGATAACTATAACATTGAACATATATTTAACTCCTATTTATCCTCTCTCTCTCTCTCTCTCTCTCTCTCTCTCTCTCTCTCTCTCACTCACACCCAAATATATATATATATATTTATATATATATATATATACACATATATAATATATATATATATGTATATATATCTTTATATATCCTCTATCCTATTATTGCTCGACCTCCCTAGAGATTTTTGTAAAAAATATTAAACAGAAGTTAATACAACAGCTTCAAAAAAAGAACAAAATACCAAGCACGGAACGTTTCGGACTCAAAACCCTTCATCAGCTAAGAACAAAAAACATTAAACAGATTGAACATCAGTATTTTTTTTTAGTAATGCAATTTATGTTTTCATTGGGTTTTTTGTTGTTGTTGTTGGCTGAAGAAGGGTTATGATCCCCCGAAACGTTCCGTGTTTGGTATTTAGTTTTGTTTTGAAACTGTCCTATCAATTTTTGTTTATTACTTTTTACAGTCCACAGCTTCTAGCAGCTTAGTATCGCTTGAGATTATTGGTAATTTAAAAGAATCAATAGTATATTCTCAATTTATTGATAATAACATTGATTTCATTCAACTGCTAATAATAATACCATGTGATCATTTCCTTTAAAAAAGTAGTTTCCCGTACTCTGGAAGGCACTGAAACAAACCTTTGGCCAGAAAACTCGTCCTTCTCTTCAAACATCGAACGACTTAATTGTCCCTCATCTTGGCAAAAACTCTCAATTCTGGGCGGGGCCTCGTGATCTATATATGAAGGACGAGTATTCTGGCCAAAGTTTTGCATATGTGTCTTCTGGTGTTTTATGGCCAAACTTATAATTACATACGTGTTTTTACAGAGCACGGCAGTTACGAGGTTAATCGTGCGTATATTATTCTTTAAATTAAGATATAAATATACTAATGAGAGAAAAGCTTCCACAGCTAAATGCGTCAATATGGTGCGGCTATGTGGTCAAGTGGTATGACACTCGCTTTCGGATCGGAAGGTCCTGGGTTCGAGCCTCGCTCGGCGCATAGTTATGTCCTTGGAAAAGGCTCTTTACTCACATTCTCTCACCGTACTCGGGTGTAAAATGAATACCTGGGCGTTAACAGCATTGTCTCTGTCGCAAAAAAAAAACAACTGTAATATCGCCAGCGTCATGTCTCGTTCTACGTGTTACATGTTGCTGTTGGTCAGGGACCCCTTGTAAAGCGCTTTGAGTACATTAAGTGGATATTGCTCTATATAAAAGCTCAAGTTTTTTTTGTTTTATTTTTTAAAATAAAAATTAGCAACACGACTTGCTTTCTGTAATTTGGTTCCATGCAAGAAACTTTAGACCAAGCTAAGAAAGCAGAGTCTGTTTAGAGAGAAATGTGGTTCAGTTTTACTCAAAAATATAATATTAATATGTCTTTTCAAAATGACTTGTTTGATATTTAAAATAGTCATACTGGATAAACATTACGGAGAGCTTGTTTACTAGTGTCTGTGTTCTTTTCTTTTTTTAATATTTACCTATATTTATGTATAATAATTTAAATGTTGGAAAAGGATCATAAAGATCTAATATATTTCTATTTATTATTATTTCTTACTTGCTATTACTCCCATGTACTATGAATAATCTACAGAATATTTTATATTGACCATGATAGTGAACTGATTATTGTGCATATTGTTAGGGTTATGTGAGTTTTGAAGACGAGGTTCATTCTAAACATTCTTAAAATTAAAAGAATTGGATTCAGTAGTCTGATGTCACGCCGCCCGGCAACGGCGGCCATCTTGGTTCTAAACAAAGAAAATCATTACATTTTATTCTTCATGCTGGCTAGAACTTTTCATAGGCCTTGTGATCAGAATGTGTAAAAGTCAAAACATGAACAAAATTTATGGGTTTATTTTCCTCTAGATACGCTTTTATGCTCGCCGGATAAATATTTCTTACGGGCGTCCGCCATTGTTCCGATAGTTTAGAGCCAGTGTTACTAAGTTACCATGCGTCATTAGGAAGGAAGTGACGTTACGACTGGTGAAGACTATTGTACATGACAAGTCGTTAACGACGAGTCGCTTGACACTGACCACAAACTGGCGCCAAAAGACAAGTCTTTGGCCGCAGGAAAAAACAAATCGTGAGTTATAGTCACTAGTTCAACCAATGGAATCCTTTGTTTCCTTGAGCTCAACTAACAACTCACTAGCCGCTGCACAAACCATAAAATGACGTCAAACTGTAAGTCCTAGAGGGTTCTTGTGTAAAGCTTTTTGTTAAAGATGGATGTGGTCGCACCTCTTGCATGACGAAATTGAATTTAGAAAAAAAAGTGGACTGTTATTGCTCCGAGTCGTAACAAAGAGTCAGCGACATTTTAAGTAGTTTCTTCCAACGGCTATGGGAAAAAATATTAGATGCTTGTCCGACCTTTTCTTGGTCTACACTGACTTTTATCTCTTATTTACCATGACCAGCATCCGTATAATCCTGATTAAACCAATTTCATAAAACAATATAACCTGATACATTATTATAATATACAAAATATAGAATCATAATATACAAATATAACGTATCTTCATATAGTATAATGTATAAGGTAATATATCCGATTTTAAAGTCTACCATTTTAGAGACGTATTTATCGAAGAAATAAAACTTGTATTGGCAAAAAAATAAATAGTCTGTAGTTTAATTATTTTTTCCGGATAACATTTTATCCATATATAGCTACGAATAGATATATAAAATTTATACTAGAAGGCCAAGTGATAGTTACTTATTTATCTATTTATTTATTTCTTTATGTATTGACCTATTTATTTATCTATCTATTTATTTTCTATTCAATTATTTAACCCATAGATGTACATCTTTTTGTAGGTTTTTTGGTTGTTTTTTGTTGTTGTTGTTTTTGTTTGTTTGTTTTTGTTTTTTGTTTTTTTAATTCGTTTCTCACGATATGAGTAGCCTAAACATTTAAACTTACCTGCTTCGTCAACAAACTTGGCGCATTTATTGGGAAATGCGGAAATGGCACGTAGCGAAGTTGTTAATCTTGTTGCTTTCACTCGGTCGCTGTTTCTTTCAGCAGGCGAATTTCTCAGTTGTATCGTCACGAATGGCGAGTTGTTTAGTGCGTTTGCGATATCTAGTTGAATTCGAAATATTATGCGGTGGATCTGGTATGATTAGTCTCAGTTGTGAGTTGATGAAATTTAATGTTGCATCAGGATTTCCCTCAATCTCTTCAGTGACTTTTGAGTGAGGTCAGTTTCCTTCTCCTTGGGCGACTGAGACAACGCCATCAAAATCCCCTCTTAACAATGGAGCAAGCGGTTGATCGCTTTATTCCCAGTTGATATGCAAGAAGATACTCTCCGCAGCAATCGCAGCATCTCTGTAACATAATCTTGTCTTCATCACTAATTTTTCGATAATTTTGTCGAGGCATTGTTGCTGCTTTGATAAGAGAGAAAACGAGTGAACGGGCTTAAAGGGTTCAACAGTGTTGCCAGGTGCATTTGCAAAATTCCGCTAACTTTATGCCAGAAATTCGCAAAAATCCGCCAACTTTACCCTACTTTACCTGTGACATTTGCCCAAAATCCGCCAAAGAAATCCACCATTTGATTTAAAATACTTATAATCAACAATAGTACATTGTCTCAGAGTAAAAATCATGTTACTAAACGCTACTCACCTATATACAACTGTCTACACGGCTATTTCTTTTTAAAGGCATAACGATTCGGGGTTGATTTCACCCAAATTCACATCATGGCTCTGCAATTTTCTTATGTTTTTTCCCTCTTTGGCGTAGTTGCACACATATGTAATGGCTTGTGATAGCATAGTGGTGCTTTTGATAGATTATCCTTTGAGTTGTGTTGTAGACGTTAATAATGACGAAAGAGTTCAAGGGCCGATGCTGATAACTGAATGTACAACATCAAACAAAAATCCAGATTCCAAGTTTCATTTCTTACAGCTTTATTACATGTGATAATTCCGAAATCCAAATCAAATTGCATGGTCATAGTTCAATCAGCTTCATAAATTCCAAAACGTAAAATCAATCCAAATGTAAATTCATTTTGCCTAAGTAACCATTTTAATATACGTGGAATAATTCTAAGTCCGTAATATAAAGATTCTTAGGACTCTAGGAAAGTGCAGCTCATCGTAAAGTTGAATGCAGAATCCCGTTTTCCTTAGAAACATCCTCTTTTATCCCTATAAAAAGTTTATCCATAGTTCCATTATTTTCACGCCCCCTTGTCGTAGTTTCGACAGTTCCCTGTCGATCTACAATCCAACCCCTAAGAGTAAGATCAAATCATATTCAAACCTGAAACGTCAATTCCAACATATTGATGTTTAACCCCGCCTTTTTTGATATAACATTATTTTGATAAATGCCCGTTTCACATGTTTCAACACCCTAAACCAATTTAAGAAAGCTTGATTAAATAGTACTCAACACGATAAACTGTCCATGAACTTGGACATAAAACTGTCCCAAACGTATCATGCACTGACCAAGCTTAACTGATATGCCTGCATTATGCACTCACTAAACCCATTTGCTGATATATAATTGACAGTTTTGCATCAAATTTCTTAGATAACCTTTTGCATAGGCTTACTTTCTTACACCTCTTTGCGTGATCCTATAGATCACTCAGATGTGCCCTTAAATCAGTTTTGCAATAGGCCCATTTACAGTATACTCTCGTATCGTCACCTGTCATTGGTTTAATCCAGTCTTGAAGATCAGAGTGTCTTTTCCCCCAAGATCGGTTGTACTTACGAGACATGGCACATAGTTTCGATTTTGTTTGAGCAGGAGTTAGACGGTCGGATATTGGTTTCACTTTTGGTTAATCTGAATTAGGTTGTGTTATATAGACCTAGGCCAACAGTACTCACAATAGATGCTCCTAAAGGTAAGCTTAGGGGGAAAACGAAGAAATAATTAGACATGAAAGTTAGACTTTTACTTTTTTTATTGGTATACAAATCAATAAAAAAATCCGCCATCTGCCAAGCCATTTTCCCCCGCCACGCGATGATAAAATTCCGCCAACCTGGCAACACTGAATGTATACCAGACGTCTGCCATCGGCTGATTCTTACAGCAAAGTTGTTAATTAAATGAGAGTAATGTCGCTTGGAAAAGAAAATCGCTTCGCCCAAAAGGTCGCTTCCATACTTTATTTTGCTTTCAATCCAAATTTTGTTTTTCTTTCAAAGTGCCGAAATTTTAGTTGGCTACGCCGAATTTGTTTAGTTACTTGCCGAATTTTGGATTGGACAATATTTGAATTTGGATTGGACGTACGTGATATTTCCTATAGTGGATTGGAAAGTTGAATTTGGTTTGAAAGCTGCTGTAATTAGTCTTGAAATGTTAAATTTGTTTTGGATAGTTGTGACATTTGCCCAGGAAAAGGTAGACGTCTATACTTCTTAAATGAAAGTAAAGACAACAGGTAAGAACTACTTATAAAAGTAAATAAATATTAAATAATCAAAAGACCAGAAATCACAAAGAATACCAGAGTGGTGAATCATAATTAAACATTTCCACACAAAAAAGTGGGAAAAAACAACACATTTCTGTCCTACACTGACATGACATTTTTACCTTCATTTTTTAAACAGAAAACATTTCCTTTACTAAATCGCTATATCAAAAATGACACCCAGCTACCCAATGACCTAAAACCAGAGACTTGATCCAAATGTTAAAAATCTTACTGAGTTCATTTTTAATCATCATTATCATTTCATTCATGTTTTTATTTATTGAATTTTTTTTTCTGTTTTCCTCATGCGCAAGATTATAAACCCCGAGTTTTCAATGTGCGGCTATGTGGTTTTGTGGTATGACACTCGCTTTCGGATCGAAGGTCCTGGGTTTGAGCCTCGCTCGGCGCATAGCTGAGTCCTTGTAGAAGGCTCTTTACTCACATTCTCTCACCGTACATAGGTGTAAAATGAGTACCTGGCTATTATCAGCGTTGTCTCTGTCCGAAACAATTGTAATATCGCCTAACAAGCGTCAAGTCCCGTCCTACATGTTAAATGTTGCTGTTGGTCAGGGACCCCTTGTAAAGCGCTTTGAGCACGTTTAGTGGATATTGCGCTATATAAAAGCTCAATTTTTTTCCAATATTTTTCAAATGTGAACAACTGGATGGATTCCTGTCGAAACAAGACGTTTGTCAAGTGGAGTATCTTTATTCCTTGAAGGAATGTCTACCAAATGCATATTCAGATTCCACACAACAGAAGAGTAATTCTATTGAGTCAACATCCTCAGCTTTAAAATTTTGAATTGCGTATTGTCAGTGTAAGATAGTTTTGTGTCAAGATTATAAAAAATAGAAGTCTTAAAGAAAACTGTTTTAACCCAAATTATAAGATCTGATTGGATTGAGTAGAACCAAACAGAAAATAAAGCTCAAAAGTTTATTTCAAAATGTAAAAGAAATTGCATTGTAGTTGCAGTGGTTTAACGGTAATGTTTTTCTATCCCCCATTACGCATTTTCCAATTGTTTCCTGTCATTGTCTTGGAATGAGATTACTTAGTTTTGTCCTGATCCTTGTCGGAGTTCCTTGGCTGGGAGGGAAACAGTCGAATATATAGTTATTGTTTTGGGAGATTATATTTTTTTCCTTGTAAATCATCTCTCTGTCATGCATTTTATTATGTTTAGTTTGCATATTATATTATATGATTGGTAAACATTTGAATGTATTCCTCTTAGTTGGGACATCTGCTTGTGTCTGGATAAGACTTTTGGGTGATCTCAAACTGAGTACTTTGACTGTGTGCTCTTGGAATCTACATCTGTTCCCTATTTGTACCAATTCCCCTTTGTATTACCTTTTCTTTTGTGCTTTACTTGTAACTCTAGAACTTTTTGCTATCCCGGTTTCTTCCTTTTTACTGGCGCTGATATGACCTTGATGTGTTGCAAGCGCCGTAAAACCCTTAAAACAAACATAAAACAAACGGTAATGTTTCATAATTAATAATTTAAAAGAGGTGAAATAACATCATTGATATAATTTGGTAGTAGAACGCGCAAATACAGATGGTAAGGGAGGCCTTTGATTTACCCTGTGCAGTTCGGTTCACTTGAAATGGAGGGGAGAGAAACGTTAAAAATAGGCATTAACATTTTTTTAAAAAGGGAGAAAACATAATTTGACAGAGATAGATACAAATTAGTTTATCGAAATTCAACAAATACAATGGAAGATTAAAAGATTGGAGGAATGTTTTGCAAGAGATATTAATAATATTATTCTAGATTGCTTTTTCCTCTCTGACGTTAAGTGTGTGCATTTCAATGTTTGCAATTACCAAACTCTATACATTCATTTACTCATTTCCAATAAATAAGAATTGTGGGAGATAAAAAAAGTCTGGAATAAAATGGAACCCGACTCAATATCTAGATGACCTTGACTTTGCCGATGATATTTGTTTGTATATTGTCACACAATCCCATCAACATTTACAATAAAAAAACAGGCAGACTTGTCAAGGAAGCAGCTCATACTGGTTTAAGAATTCACACAAAGAAAACAGAGGCGATTAGATCACTAAACAACAAAACAACACCCATCTCAGTAAATGAAAACAATCTGTTTGACGTAGACAAGTTTACATATTTGGGTAGTATTGTTTAAATATATGGAGGAATAGATGAAGACATAGAGGCGAGAATAGGAAAAGCACGACATGCATTTATTACTCTAAGACCTATATATAAATCAGCAAGTCTATATCTGAAAAATAAATTTAAAATGTAACACTATCGTCAAAGCAGTCATTCGATATGGCTCAGAAACATAGAGAGTGACCAATATTCGTTGTAAAAAGCTTAAAACCTTCACAAACAGATGTCTTCGAAACATACTCGATATCATATAGGCTGAGTAACATAGTAATAAAGACATGTGGTTAAAAGTTGGACGAGAGGAAATTAGAAAACAAATCTCAACAAGAAAATGGAAATGGATTGGTCACACTTTCTGAAAAGCAGAAGGAAACCAGACATAACGAAACAAGCAGTGGACTAGAACTCCCAAGTAAAAAGGAAGGTTGGGAGGCCAAAGAAAACATAGAGAAGGTCTTGTGACAAAGCAGTTAAGTTGGTTCGAATGTCCTGGGGAGAGATGAAGAAAAAAAACAAAGAACAGAATGCGATGGAGATGTCCTGCTGGCGCCCTATGTCCACAAGGAATGTAAAGGATTAAATGATGAAAATGATACATTTTATACAGTAAATAGTATTAATTAATTTAAAAAGTACAGTTGGCACCAGCTTTTAGGGGTCCAATGTCAGCGAATGATATTGACCGGATAAAAATGACATGTTTTCAAAATTGAATCGAATTTTACTTTCTTTCTTAAAAATGTAGTCATACACGACTGACCAATTGGAACCTTCCATATCAGACACAAATAATCGATCTGACGCCTAATACCAAAATCTTTTTCTTTCTTTTTTTTCATTTTGGCCAAACATTTTTCCTTTAAATACTATATCAATTAATAGAATTTCTAAATTTCTTTCTTTTCTTCTAAATTCTTAAATTTGACACCTCTTAAAGGGATCGGATTTAGGAAATTTTTTGACTGGTAATAAGGAGGCCTAAGGTTCGATCCCCAGTAGAAGAAGACTGGTTTTTCGGGATGTTGTTTTTTTTTTTTTTTTTTTTTTGTTTTTCTTTTCTTTTTCTTTCTAGCTTTGTCTGGCACCGTTTCATACACTTGTTCAGATATTTATCTTACACCCGTGTCTGCTCCCTAATTTCTCACATAAAGATAATGGAAGAAATTGCAATTGGTGAGCAACCATCTCAAAACCGTTTTATTGTATCTCAAAAAGAGAGTAAGCAAAAACAAATTCTAAGCTTACCCATCAGCTGAACCTCTGTGGTTTGATTACAACTGTCAGCAACATAGGACACACAAATCGTGCCTTCCGAAGCTTGTACTCTAGAACTAATTGCAAGCTCTGCACTCGAGGAAATTAACTCTTTTTTGTCCGATCCCTGGATGCTGATGCGATGGCTGGCTGTATGGCTTATTCCTGTGACATTGTAAGTTATAGCCAACTTTTCACCCTTTTAGACAGTATAGTTTTGAGCTCCCTTTCGCCAACTCTTTGTTTCCCCGTTGATGGTGAGAAACTGGAGTTGCCCGTCTGAAATAACAAAACAGAGCAGATAATCGAATTGGGAAGCAATGAGTGGGGACAAAATGCCAATCATGCAGTGGTATATGGTTGTCTTTAGAAGAAACAAAAGTAAAAGGGTTCCAATTTGAAAACAGATCCAATGGTACATTGAACCAAAACGTTCCATCAATTTTCAACCGAAACTATTAAAAGTCTAATAATGAAACTAGATCTTTTAATAATGTCATAAATTATAGAGGTGCTCTTCATGGTTTCGTTCTTTCCCCTCGTTTATTAAGAAAACGTTTATTTATTTTTAACAAATCTAAATTGATATTGACTGAGGTTGCAGGAAATATGTGAGTGATGTGTGAGTAATGTAATTTAAGAATTCATGATGTAAAGCAGATAGAGCATAGCATTGCCATGATCATGCTCTTTAGAAATACCATATAAATATGTTTTTATTAATGTTATTATCAATTATTATCATCGTCATCATCATCATCATCATCATCATCATCATCATCATCATCATCATCATCATCATCGTCATCATCATCATCATCATCAACATTATTACTATTATTATTATTATTATTATTATTATTATTATTATTATTATTATTATTATTATTATTATTATTATTATTATTATTATTATGATTATGATTATTATTATTATTATTATTATTATTATATTATTATTATTATTATTATTATTATTATTATTATTATTATTATTATTATTATTATTATTATATTATTATTATATTATTATTATTATTATTATTATTATTATTATTATTATTATTATTATTATCATTATTATTATTACCATTATTATTATTATTATTATTATTATTATTATTATTATATTATTATTATTATTATCATCATTATTATTATTATTATTATTATTATTATTATTATTATTATTATTATTATTATTATTATTATTATTATTATTATTATTATTATTATTATCATCATCATATTATTATTATTACTATTTTTTTTAATTATTATTATTATTATTTGTATTATTATTATAATATTGTTATTATTATTATTATTATTATTATTATTATTATTATTATTATATTATTATTTTATTATTATTATTATTATTATTATTATTTATTATTATTATTATTATTATTATTATTATTATTATTATTATTATTATTGTTATTATTATATTATTATTATTATTATTATTATTATTATTATTATTATTATTATTATTATATTATATTATTATTATTATTATTATTATTATTATTATTATTATATTATTATTATTATTATTATTATTATTATTATTATTATTATTATTATTATTATTATTATTTATTATTTATTATGGAAAAGGAGAGAAGTGAAATTGGATGGCACTCTTAGCAGAGAGACAACGACCAGAAGAAATGGAAGGAAAACATCAAGGCTTGTGCTGTCTGGCGCTGGAGATTTAAGATAGATAATCGGATATTATAAAATATATGACAGCCAGATAAAGAATCTGTATCAATACAAAACTAAATATGTGATTCATATCCTTATCTAAATGATTTATCACCTTCAAAATAGAATTAGTGATTTTGGTTATTAAAAAAAGGATAATTTGGTAAAACAACAATACTAAACTTAATGTCTGATTTAAAAAACATTTTAATAGAAAAAAGTATGATGTATGAATGAATGAATGAATGAATGAATGAATGAATACTGAAGAAAAAAAGGATCTAATGCTATTAGGATGCATTATATACTTTTGATAAAATTATTTATTGTCATTAATTTAGTTAAAAATATTTTCGAGTAAAATATGATATACTGACAGCAATTTTGATTATATAAATAAATTAAATAGAAAAATGCAAGTATGAGGAATTAGGTAAAAAGAATTTAAAAAAAAATGATATTCAGTATAGTCGGACATACCTTTCGTGACTGGATAGATCTGCCAGTTACTCCTTAAGGGATGCAACTGTTTATTCAAAATGACTGCCGAAAAGGAATTTCCACTGTATGTGTCTTGTGAATCGAGGCGATATTTGAAGTAGTACAAGTCTCCATCTTTTTCATAACAATGGAAAAAATTATTTTCTATGGGTCCACAAATTATGTCAGAACCAAAATTAGCTTGTATCATCTGTGGATGAGTAAAACAGATAATCAAATAAAGTAAGATTCATAGGAACTCCTGTCTCTTATATCAAATAAACAAAACAAAAAATAGTAGAAATAGATTAGGACTTTGAACATTTTATAGACCATTGTCATTGTCACTGTTGTACAACTGGTGGATTTGTGGCAGTGCTGTTTCAA
>NC_088373.1:15579789-15602289 GCF_034508935.2 Berghia stephanieae | reverse complement strand
TGCACGTTTTAGTAAATCAAAGATGCTTGTAAATTTAGTTCTTGTTGTCAGAACTAAAAATTCATAGTTCTGTGAAGTTGACAACACTATAGCAAGTAATGTGACCACCAAATATTGATGTAAAGCTGTTGAGGTATGAACATTAATCCAGAGATTAACGTTCTATTCATGGAAAATATTGGTCATTGATAGAATGTTTACTTTTACTTTTGTTTCTTCATAAGACAAAGACTATGAGTTAACTTGTCTATCTTTATTTTCAACCCTGCTCAGTGTACCAATATTTTGTATTTCTCGTGACAGACCAACGGATGCAAATGCTTTAGTATAATATTGTTGTTATTGAAATTTGTATTAATTATGTAGATTAAGGAGTACTTTATAGAATTATACTTATGTTTTACCACGTTTGATATTTCCATATACTAATTGAAATTGTCTTCTCCATTTGCCATTAATTGTCCACTATCTTCATCTACTTACTTGACATAGGATTTTTATATTCGAAAATGGACCATTTTAAAGAAAAGAAAAGAAAAGGGAGTAAATCATGTTCATTACGCACTAGCCGTCTTTGTTGTTATGGCTCATACAGTCGTCACCGACGATTAGCCCACCTTGTAATAGCTCATATCTCTGATATCCCACCACTATCCTATGATAAAATGTTTACCATTAAAGACACCCCATTCCTGAATTTTCTGCTCTTTTTTTTCACCAAATATTTAACAGGCTACGTTTCTTGATTTTCACATCTGTTTTTATCTTGAGACTGAAATGTAAGCAATGCAAAACTCACAAGAAAAATCAAATAATTCCAAGTGTCTGAATTCTGAATATGATCTATGGAAACTTTCAAGGTTTTTAAGTCCTTTTACATATGTGACATCTGTCATTAGAGGCTGTCTGTTTCGGATATTTCAACTTTGTTGGAGTTTAAATTGTCTAGTGATTTATCTTTGTATTGCATTTGTTTAAATGTCTTATTATTTAAAGATGGACACTAAAATATAGTCAAAGTTACGCAAAATAATGTGTATTATGAAATAATGATAATAGTCACCTACCATTTCCATGGTGTCATGGAGGGATTGTGTGGAAAGATTGTCATGTCCTGTTGAATTTATTTTTGCTATACTTTGCTAAGAATAAGAAATTTGTGGCATTCAGAAACCAAGTTTGTAAAATATTGTCAATATTTGAAAGCAGAGATTTGAAAATTATTGGTAACATGTTGGAAGACGACGAGAATAAGTGCTTTGTCAACCAAATATGTGGGCTAGCGGTAAAGCACTTGCTTTCAGATTGGAAGATGCAGGGTTCGAGTCCTGCTTTGAGCGGCGCAAAGTTGAGTCCTTGGAAAAGGCTCTTTACTCACATTCTCTTACTTTACTCAGGTGTAAAATGATTATCTGCTGGAAGTTAACAGCATTGTCCCTGTTTGACAAAATTCTAACATAGCCTAACAACAGGCATCACGTGTTGTCATCCATATTATGTGTTTCTGTTCATCAGGGACCCGTGAGAAGCACTGGGAGCATGTTTAGTGGATATTTCGCTATATAATGCTCAACCTTTTTCTTTTAAATTTACGTTTAACTAATTTCACGAGTATCGTGTTATATTTTTTGTTATTTTATTTATTTTGTAAAACACCCTTGTGATGTGTATATTTTTTATATGTTTTCAATTTACCAAAAATACATGTTCACTTTTTCCTCCAGGCTTGACAAAGTTTTCTCTCAAGTGGCTTTACAATGGCTGCATCATAAGTCAAATCAATGTGACGCTACAGATCAATTTGGTATTTTGTCGGGATGAATGAGATGATCAAAATCACAACATTCATGATCGGTGTTGTTTTTAATTTTTTTTAAATTTTGTTTTGTTTTCAAGATTTAAAAAAAATGTTTTTAGTTAAAGCACTTACAGATTGAATGGAATTGATGTCACTCAGCTCTTTGTTATTTTTTTTTGCCAGCCATCTTTATGAGTAGTTCTCACTAAATCGTATTCATCAAATTATAAAGGTTGAAGGTTACACATAGTTCTGTGTGTTGATACATTATATCTGGCTGGCTGGTTAAGAGTTTTCTAACTAAATGCAGTGCATCAATATTTAATGTCTACAATGAATGAAGTCATTTTTATCGTTGTGACTCTTCAGTTCGATTTTCAACCTTTGGTTCATCCCAACTTAATATTATAGCATGTTGAGCTGGTTGGTCACAAGTCAGCTTTAATTGTTTGTCTCTTCAAGTGAATACAAATGTAGATATTTTTTTTATTTCAATCACAGTGCTTGCTTCATGATGAATTCAAATAAATTTGTGGTTTTCAGTTCAATCTTGGTAAAGTAAATGTGTTAACTGTCTTAGGATATTATGTATTACATATGAATGCTGTATTATTATTATTATTATTATTATTATTATTATTATTATTATTATTATTATTATTATTATTATTATTATTATTATTATTATTATTATTATTATTATGTTAAGTTGTAATATATTATTAATACTATATTTATTTAAATAGACTAGCACTAATGATCGTATCCGTCATCCGCCATAACCATTTCTCCAATGATGTAACATTTACAGTGTTAATTATAACCTGAGGCTAACATTTCAGTTTTTATGGTGTAAACTTGTTTTTGAAAAAAAAATTTAATTTCGAGATATTTTTCTATCTCTTCTGATGTCATGTTTCACTTGAGAGGTCTATAAACATGAAATAATGTTCAGGTTAGTAAGTAATATTGTAATTGTTTTACACTTGAAGACCTCCGACTCCTTCTCTCCTTCTTCTCGTTTGACATGTTGCCAGTTGATTTGATTGTTGTTTGACAACCAGTGACAAATAAGGAAACAAAAGGACAGCTCAGCTGTTACGAAATCCAACGCATAAACGGAGCCAGCGATATATGGAGACACCAAGTTTCTGAAGTCGCAATAGGGTTGTAATAGCAAAAGATGCGTAACTATGTCAGGTGGTGTCAGGTTGGTGAACATTCTCTCACTCATAATGTCGCTATGTAATACAATTGGAATTTGGCACGTGTTTTGGCAGCTTTCTATATTCATTTGGGTGATTTCATCTCATTAAATTCTCTTAGACTATAAACTTTTTGTGTGTGTTTGCACGATTGATATAGCTGACAGAAATGGTTATTTATACACATACCATCAATTTTCTAATGCTGCGTTTACTGACTTAACATTGAACACTTACATATGGATAGAGCCTCTAAGTTTCATGTCTGCATATTTCTATTTTCTTCTTCTTCCAGTGTCATCTCATGGGTTGAGGTCAACTTGAAATGACACGCCAATCTTCCCTGTTGACGGCTTGCTGACTGCATTCGTCTGCTGACAATCCTGTCCATGTCCTCACATCATCTTTCCAAGTTCTTGCTGGCCTGCCTCTTCCTCTTTTCCCCTCAACTCTACCCTCAAGAATGTCCTTGTTGACAGTTTGATGGCGTCTTAGGTGTCCAAAATACCTTAGTTTTCTTGTTTTTATTACTTTCATTAGGGTCGGTCTGATATCAAGGATGCCACAGACTTCTTGATTTGTCTTTCTTTTCTTTCCAACTGATTTTTCCAAGGCGACGGAAAGTCCACATTTCAAAGGCCTCAATTCTTTTCTCTATTTGTTTGTTCAAGGTCCATGTTTCTGAGCCATAGAGAAGTGCTGAGTGGACATAACATTTGAGTATTCTTATTCTCGTTTTCATCTGCGTTTGTTGCGAAGTTAAAATGTTATTCAGTTGGCTGAACCTCGACTTAGCTATAGCAATCCTGTTTTTCACTTCCAGCTCATTCTTTCCGTTGTTGGTCATTGTCTGTCCAAGATATTTAAAAGAATCTACTTGTTCGATGTTTTGATTATTAATTTGGACTTTTGCGATTTTTTCAGGCTTCTTTGACATGACCATTACCATCGTCTTTTGAACATTCATCTCTAGACCCTTTGCTGTACTGTTCAGGTTTACATGATTTGCAAGGATCTGTAGATTTGTCTCGTTCGATGCCAACAATACTGTATCATCTGCATAACTCAGATTATTTATCTTCCTACCTCCAACAACAATACCTGGAATGTGCTCGGTTTTACGGAAGATAAACTCTGTGTACAGGTTAAATAGATATGGAGAGAGTATACATCCTTGACGAACTCCTCTTTTAATTGGCGTGAAAGGTGACAGATCGCCCTGAATCCTGATGGCTACTTTTTGATGCCAATATAGATTTGTGATTAGCCGTATATTTTTGCCATCAATGCCTGCCTTTTCCAGACATGTCATTAATTCTCCATGCTGTACCCTATCAAATGCTATTTCGTAATCGATAAAGCATGCATCGATTTCTTTTTGATGATCAAGGTATTTTTGTGTGATATTATTTAAACAGAAAATTGCTTCTCTTGTCCCATTATTTTTTCTAAAGCCAAACTGTTCATCGCCAACTTCATTATCGATGGTAGACCTGACTCTTTCTAGGATGATCTTCAATAATAATTTAGTTACAAGGGGCATCAGTCTTTTTGTGCGGAAATCACTGCAAGTTGTCGCCTTTGGTTTTTTCGGTAGCGTGATGTAAACCGATTTGGCAAGTTCGTCTGGAATATAGCCTGTATTGTAAATACTATTAAAGAGATCTGTTAGTTTCACAATTGAGAAGTCTTACAAAATTTTTAGCATTTCTGTTACAATGCCATCTTCACCCTCAGCCTTGCCATCTTTCATATTTTTCAATGCATTTTCTATCTCACATGCGAGTATTGGAGGACCGTCAGTGTTGCTTGGCAAAGGTATTTGGGGCCTGTCATCATCAAATAACTCGCCAATGTATTGACACCATCTTTCCTTTATATCCTCTTTCTCAAATAATATTTTACCATTCTTGTCTTTAATACAGTTATTGTTGTCAGTGGTGCATTTTGTGCCCGAAATTTGTCTTATTTCCTCGTGGGCTGCTTTTCCATCTAGGCCAAATATTTCGATCATCCTGCATTTGTGGTTAAGCCAATTTCCTTTTGCTATGCGACATTTGTGTTGGATTTTCTAATTCAGCGGTTCATACTCTGGTCTGTTCTTCATTTGTTTACGTTCTGACATGAGATCCAAAATTTCTGGTGTCATCCATTGCTTTCTTGTTCTTTTCTCCTTCTTTGGAATATCCTTATTACCGAATTTTATGCTGTCTTTGAATATGTTCCAGTTTATATCAATTTCTTCAATTGCATTTGCTTGTGAGAATTGTTCTTGTGATTCAATAAGTAGTTCATCATATCTGTTCGAAACAGAGACATTATATTTCTCCTGCAATTATGATGACCATTTTAGACGATCGATGTCCAATTTTTCTAATATCTTTGTTTTTTTAATTTTCTTTAGCTTTAACGTTAGCATTGCAATACGTGGGTTATGGTCAGAATTGAAATCAGCTCCCGGGTATGTTTGGCATGATTTTACACTGTTGTGAAACCTTTTCCTGATCATAATGTAATCTATTTGATTTCTACACCAGTCCCCTGGGCTTTTCCATGTGTAATATTTTCTCTTTGGTTTCTGGAAAAAGGTATTGGTAATAATCAGCTCATTTTCAATGCAGAATTGAACTAGTCTGTCTCCACGCTCGTTTCTAACCCCAAGTCCATATTGGCCAACCACGTCACTCTCCTTCCCGTTCCCAATTTTAGCATTTAGGTCACCCATGACAATTAACATATCCGTTGATTTTACGTGTTTCAACATACTTTGTATGGAAAAATCCTACTTAATACCGTTTCGAGGCGGAGGGTCACATATAACTAATTTAGTAATGTACAAGTCGGACATGCCAAATGAATGTAAAGAGAGTAAATTATACTACGAATATTGAATATGACACTTATTTATGTATTAGAAATTTAATTCCCACTAATATAAATTAATTGACATTGTATACTAATTATATAATTGATAATATGTATATATGCATAAAACTTACACCGAGCATTTAAAGGTTTTTAGAACCTGTTAGCTCTTAAACGATGCGATAGGAATAAAAACTCCAGTGATATTTTATGAGTCCTCGGTTGATGATTACCATTGTGTCCATTGATCCTGTATAATACACAGGCAGTGTATATTGCAACAAAAGGTCAGGACTTTAATGACAATTTTTCGTTTTACCATGCCATTACTATTCTTAATGGCTGCCTATTTTTATAATTGAGTAGTATATATATGTATGACCTAGCTGAACTTAGAAACGAGGAGCTAAGAGCGAAATATGCTGTAGAAGTAGAAAATACATATTATTGTCTTATGGAAGAACAAGAAGACACAAATAAAGAAACAGAAGAAACGTATAAGAGTAGAATTGATAAACAATGGTCCTCTCTTAAAGGTGCAATAACAACTACAAACGAGAAAATGCTAAACAAAAAAATCTAATGAGGCAAAGACAGAATGGATGACGAATGAGATTTTGAATCTTATAAGAGAACGGAAACATTCAAAGTATTGGTGGTGGTAGGGGTGGCGTTGTGGTGTTTGTAATAGTATTGGTGGTGGTAGGGGTGGCGTTGTGGTGTTTGTAATAATAGGGTTTTTACGGCGCTCGCAACACTGGTTGCAGTAGTATTGGTGGTAGGGTTGGCGTTGTGGTGTTTGTAATAGTATTTGCAGGGATGGTGATGTGATGGTGGTGGTAGAGATGATGAAGTAATAATGGTTGTAGTTGTCCTGGCATGGATGGTGATGTGGTGGTTGTTGCAGTAGTGATGGTAGGGATGGTGATGTGGTGGTCGTTGCAGTAGTGGTGGTCGGGATGGTGATGTGATTGTAGTAGTAATAATAATAAATGGCATTTATATAGCGCTTTACCCCGTTGTCACAGGCTCTAAGCGCTTTACAGTGATATAAAACAAAACATATTACAGTGAGACAAGTGTAAAGGAAACGTGATACGAATTCAATTTAACAACAACAAAATATGAAAATAATATTGCAACATAATGACGTAAAAAGATAAAACTTTAGGCGAGATTTGAACGTTGTCAACGAATCCGAGCATCTCACGTGTGATGGGAGAGCGTTCCAAAAATGGGGGGCCGAAAATTGAAAAGACTGTTCACCTATTTTACGCAATGGCTTAGGTTTGACAAGGATTGATCGGTCATTGCTTGACCTCAAGTTTCTATTGGGGACATATATGTTTAGAAGGTCTTTAATATAGGAGGGACTGTTCGTGCTCAGGGATTTGTAGACAACAGTACAAATCTTATAGGCAACTCTTTTTTCAACAGGAAGCCAATGTAACTCACGGAGAAGAATAGTTGCTGACGGGTATTTTTTGTTATTGCGTACAATGAGCCTGGCTGCGTTATTTTGAGCAACCTGAAGTTTGCTAATTTTGTCTTTAGCTAAATTCGCCCAAAGGGAGTTACAATAGTCCAATTTAGATAAAACCAGGGAATTAATTAAAAGTTCTGTTATATGCTTTGGTATTAAATTACGAATTTTGCTTATTTTTTACATTTCTATGTACATAGATTGTATGGTGTTATTCACTTGGCTTGTCATGGAAAGATCTTTATCAATGATGACGCCAAGGTTTTTTGCTTTATTTGAAAATTCTATTGTGCTATTTCCGAGAGTAATAGGCGATTTATTTGCCTGTTTAAGGATACTCGGCCTTCTCACACATTAAAATCTCAGTTTTACTATCATTTAATTTTAACTCATTGTGGTACATCCAAGATTTAATCTCATTAAAACAGCTCGCAATTCGTTGTATTAAGAACTGTAAATTACTAAGAGGTGCTGAATCATATATCTGCGTATCATCTGCATAAAAATGATAACTCAGATTGAATCTGGATATCACACTAGAAAGGGGCTGCATATATACAGTAAAAAGGACATGGCCAAGAACAGAGCCTTGTGGCACTCCAAAATTTAGTAAAACTTGTTCTGACTGAACACCATTCACCACGACAGTCTGCCATCGATCCTGTAAATATGATGTAAACCATTTAAGGGCAATTCCTTTTATGCCAAACGTATTTTCTAGTCTTCTTAACAAAATGTCATGGTCAATGGTGTCAAAGGCAGCTGAAAGATCTAAAAGGCATAATACATTGATATTGTTAGCATCAGCATTACATAACAAGTCATTAAAGATTTTAAGAAGCGCCGTTTTCAGTACTGTGTTGATGTTTGTAGGCTGACTGAAAGGGTTGTTGCAAACTGTTGTTCTTAAGATGAGATTAATTTGTAAGAACTACCTTCTCCAAAAGTTTTGACAAAAAAGGTAAATTTGATACAGGACGATAATTGTTTAATATATTGTGGTCCAATGATGGTTTCTTCAGAAGTGGTTTGACGAGGGCACTTTTAAAGCACGATGGAACTTCGCCAGTCAGTATGGATGTATTTATGATTGATGTAATGGATGGAGCTGGCCAAAAGCTGTGCTGGTAGGGGATCAAGGTCGCAGGGTTTAATGGGGGCTTTTTTTATCAACTCATTTATGAAACTAGGTGAAACTGGTTGGAACTTGTCTAATGGGGTACCACAGAACGTATTTGTATCTATAAATGGTTCATGCCGATCTAGTTCTGAACGAATGTTATGGATTTTTTCTTTAAAAAAGTTGACAAATGTGTTTGGCAAGTCTCTTTGATTGGTTGCAGATGGTAATGAAGTGCATCTTTCACGTCCAAGTAGATCATTGCAGATGTTAAATAATTGTTTACAAGATTTAGAAGTTTCGAATTTTGAAAGAA
This sequence comes from Berghia stephanieae, assembly GCF_034508935.2. NCBI lineage: Eukaryota > Metazoa > Mollusca > Gastropoda > Nudibranchia > Aeolidiidae > Berghia > Berghia stephanieae. The sequence continues at coordinate 15,593,502 of NC_088373.1, read as the reverse complement.
AATACGTGGTCTTTGCCTTTTTTATTGTTGTCTTCCAGGCACGAAATGCGTTCTTGAATATTTCACGATGAATCGTAAGGCCTGATGTTTTCAGCAGTCTTTCTGCTCTCCGACACTTCGTTTTAGCTTCTTTAACGTCCGACGTATACCACGGAGCATACTTGCGGTTGGTGACGGTCCTTGTTTGGAATCGCGCATGTTTGTCAAGCGTTTCGATGAGACAACTATTCCACTGGTCTGGAGAAATCAGTGAATTTTTTGAAAGTTTTGTTTCTAAATCGCCTCTGAAATTGTCCAAATTAATGCCTTTAATGTTTCTGGTTGATGTGGTGGTGGTTTCTTGGCATGGTTTTGAAACGTCAAGATTGAAAGAAATGAGGGAGTGGTCCGAAAAGGGGAGATAATCGACGGTGGCGTTGGTTTTTTGGAAATGTGAATTTTCTACAATTACCCAATCTAAAATATGACCAGCAGAGTGGGTTGGCGTTGTTACGATCTGGCACATGTTGTTCTCCGATAGTGACTCGTGCAATTTAGCGGTGTCTGTGACGTTGTCGAAGTGAAAATTAAAGTCGCCGAGTATAATTGAATGGCCAGGACGCGTGTGTTGCAAAGTTAGCATCTCGTTGATTTCCTTCCTAACATCAGGTAATTTTATTTTGTTTTTCTTGTTTGTTGGCGGTCAGTAGATGCAGTTGAAGTTGTATCTTGTATTCTGGAGGGATAATCTAAGATCAATGGACTCCATTAGTAGTGGTAGTGATGGTTGTAGTAGTAGTGATGATGATGTGGTGGTAATAGTGGTTGTAGTTGTAGTAGTAGCAGTGGTGATGATGACGATGTGGTGGTAGTTGTAGGAGTGGTAGTGATGATGATGTGGTGGTGGTGGTGGTGGTTGTAGTATTAATGGTAGTGATGATAGTGTGGTGGTGATGGTTGAAGAAGTAGTGGTAGTGATGGTTGTGGTTGTAGTAGTAGTGATAGTGATGATGATGTGGTGGTGACGGTTGCTGCTGTAGTGGTAGTGATGATAGTGTGGCGGTGGTGGTTGTAGAAGTAGTGGTAGTGATGGTTGTGGTTGTAGTAGTAGTGATAGTGATGATGATGTGGTGGTGACGGTTGCTGCTGTAGTGGTAATAATGATGTGGTGGTGATGGTGGTTGTAGTTGTAGTGGTAATGAAGATGATGTTGTGGTGGTGGTTGTATTAGTAGTGACTGGACGGGACGGGGGGCGGGAGGGGGAGTATCCTTGGAACAACTAAACATCACCGGAATTTGACGGAAGTTGCCCGTAACCCGGAATTTTTTGCTCCAGACCGGATTGTTTTTCCGGTGAAACCGGAGATTTGGCATCACTGAATCTGGCATGAGCTTCGATTATACAGTTGACAATGTACATATTCATTTTTGAAATAGTCCAAGTATTACCGTTGTAGTTATTCATTATTATGTAAGATGTCCTTAAGATAGATAAAACACCCCAAAAAAATATTTTTAATGTCGACAATTGTATGACATTGCTCACTTTTTGAAGAATTTTTTGTATTTAAATAAAGAATCAATGAAATAAGAATTTTAATGTGAAATTTTTGTCTTATTTATCAGAGGAAATACGCTTTCAAAATGCCAAAAGTTAAAGAAGGATTTATAATTTCAAAGTACAGTGAAGCCGGGTGGGCAGGGTAGAAATATCAAGAAAGAGGATGGGAGAGGAAGAGAAAGAATGAGAGAATAAAATACACACATACACACACACACACACACACACACACACACGTGAGAGAGCGAGCAAGAGAGAGAGAGAGAGAGAGAGAGAGAGAGAGAGAGAGAGAGAGAGAGAGAGAGAAAGAAAGAAAAAGAGGAGCGAGAGGGGGAGGGTAGAGAGAAAGTAAGTCATAGTCAATCAACTGGAAACATATTGACCAATGAGATTGCAATTAAAGAAATGGGCTGGTCAAATTTTTCATCGCATTGTTCCATTTTGAGACAGATGACAGCTTCAGCGATGTGATCATTAACCAATGCAACTAGACAAAGAAATAATAGCACTTGGTGTGTATCGAAATGCACAAACACACACATATGTAACACAGGTGCATGTGATCAGCGTTGACCAATCAGAATCATTCATTTGTAAAGTTGTCAAGTTGTTTACAGTTTTTAAAGTTCATTATTGATTGAACCATGACATTGTGGAGACAGTCATGCTTACTCTGAGATAGATAAGGACACGCCCTTTGCTGTGGTATCTTACATCTTATTGGTGGAGGAAAAGACTTAATATTACTAAGCCTTGGAAATGGTGGCTCTCTGAGAGAAAGTCAACTCTTGTTTTGAATGTTTCTCTGATAGTTGCTTTTTTAAACTTTAGATATATATAACTTATCGTCAATACTTATGTTGAATTATTATGTTTTCATGTAGAAAAATGATTGTAGTTTATGAAACAACCAAAAACTGAAATTTGATCATTTTGACCATTTCCACTTTAAAACCGGTTTTCTTCGTTTTCCAAACCCCGATTTAATACCGCTTCGATGCGTAGGGTCACATTTGTGAGAGATCCTAAACTCTAGTGTCCATTTTAGTTTGTCTCGTGTGAGGTGTGGTGTGTGTCGTGTGTTACGTGTCGTGTGCCTTGTGTCGTTATTGGAGGGTTGGTCGTCTTGGGACTTGTATCTGAGAATTTGTCATGATGACAATGATGATGATGATGATGATGATGATGATGATGATGATGATGATCATCATCATCATCATCATCATCATCATCATCATCCCTCGGACAAAGTTGTGAACTCTTGTTTGGGAGGTAGGTCTCCAAAAACCAATGTTAGACGGCAAATGTCATTCGCTACCGAGCCCTGATACTACTCACTATACTAACTACTACTACTACTATACTATACTACTACTACTACTACTCAACTACTACTATCTACTACTACTACTACTCACTACTACTACTACTACTACTACTACTACTACTACTACTACTACTACTACTACTACTACTACTACTACTACTACTACTACTACTACTACTACACTACTACTACTACTACTACTACTACTACTACTACTACTACTACTACAACCACTACTACTACTACTACTACTACTACTACTATTACTACTACTACTAAACTACTACTACTACTACTACTATACATATTACTACTACTACTAATACTACTACTACTAACTACTACTATACTACTACTACTACTACTACAACTACACTACTACTACAACTACACTACTACTACTACTACTACTACTACTACTACTACTACTACTACTAGTACTACTACTACTACTACTACTACTATATAATGATAAGAGTGAAAACTAATCATCCAACTAGCGGTCTAGAAGAATAACAATTCATGTCGAACTGTAGGTGATGATGACCACAATCTATTGATGTTACGCGTTTAGGTAAAATACTCACAACATACGTACCAACACACAAAACTATGTGTGACCTTAAACGTTTATAATCTGATTGAGAAAATTTAATGAGAAAAAAAAAATCATAAGATGGCAATCTTAAATTGATAACAAAGAGCTCAGTGACGTAAATTTAGTTCCATCTATATCTCTCTTTTGATTGCTCCTTTCAATAATACTTAAAAAGGAGATGATGACACACAAAAATAAAAATAAAACATTTCGTTTTCGTCTGTGGCTTTGTAGAGATAGGATGCGCTTGGCCAAGGAGTTCACAACATTGCCATCCGGAAGTATAACCGACCAACACACAAAATCTCTGTAACCATGAACTCTTATAGTCTGATTAATACAGTTTAGTGAGAACAACTCACAAACGCGGATGGCAAAAACAATAACAAAGGCCTGAGTGACGTCATCTTCGAACTATCTATACTGTGCCATAAAGATATTCTCGTGAAAGCATACATGTCAATATCAATAGACCGGAACGCACCGCTCATACAGAGTGGAGTCGCTTTGCAGGTTTTTTACTCGCCTCATTTGTGATGATTCGTTGACGCGCCGACTGACACAAACGGAGTGGAAGCGACTTTCAGTCGTTAAATCAATCAGCTGAACTTTACTCACTGATGGAAACGAAATCGGAGTTACCAAGCTCTTTGTTATTGTTTTTAGCAAGCCATTTGTTTATGATTAGTTCTCACTAAATTCTTTTAATAATCAGACTATAAACACTCAAGATTACACATAAATGAATGCGTTGGTCCCGGAGACTAAAAAGATGGAAATATGAAACTTAGGGGCTTTTTCCATAATATGTGGTTGTTCAATGTCAAGTCGGTAAACATGGCATTTGCGTATTGATGGTATGCATTTTAATAAAATACACACCATTTCTTCCCGATTTATCAACCTTACGAATACACACACAAAAAAAAAAATATCGTCCCAGACAAATAAATGAGAAGATATCATATATGAATATATAGAGAAAGTATGCAGATGACGTCACTCAGGCCTTTGTTAATGTTTTTTGCCATCCGCGTTTGTGAGTTGTTCTCACTAAACTGTATTAACCAGACTATAAAAGTTCATGGTTACACAGAGTTTGTGTGTTGGTCCGTTATACTTCCGGATGGCAATGTTGTGAACTCCTTGGCCATGCGCATTCTATCTATAGAAAGCTGCGAAAACACATGAACATTTCAAGTGTATTACACATAATAAACATTATGAGCGAGAGGATGTTTACCGAACGCACCGTCTGCTATATAAAAACATATGGCCACTTAAGAAGTTTTGCGTCTCTCTCTGTATATCGCTGTCTCCCTTAGTACGTTATAGATATGTTCGAAGATGACGTCACTCATGCCTTTGTCATTGTTTTTTGCCATCCGCGTTTATGAGTACTTCTCATTAACCAGATTATAAACGATAATCATTACACAGTTTTTTGTGTTGGTCCGTTTTACTTCCGGATGGCAATGTTGTGAACTTCTTAGCCAAGTGCATACTATCTATAGATAGAACGAACTGAGGTCACTCAGATATTTAATTTGTTCTTGTTTTTCGTCAGCCATATCTATGAGTAGTTCTCATACAACTTTTTGATGCGTCGTCAACGCCAGCGAGACGACTCCGCGACGACCCCACTCTGGCGCGCTTCACGATTCACACTTGCGTCATCCGAAAGAAGCATGAAATGCGATTCCGAAGGCGAGTGTCATACCACAAGGGTACATAGCTGCACTTTCTCACGCTTACCCGAATAGCAAGAGAAATAGAGAAATGATCCCACAATAGAAATGGTAATAAATAAAACATTTGAATATAACTACTTAAATGGTGAATGTCCACGCTTTTGTTACCATGCTCTTAGCGCTCAACGATGCGAGAAGTTACGTGGATTTTACAGCTCTTTTTACAGCTCTCTATCGATTGCATGGAGACACAGCGTGCGGCCATCTTTGAAAATTGTGCTGTAGTTTTTGATACCCCAGATATTCTCTATATCTATTTATACAGCAGATGTCAAATAAAACGTATGGGTGATGCGTTCTAGTAAAATACTTATTATAATCAAGGTAGGTTAAACCTACATCAAGTTACTGGTAATTGGCAGAAAACTGTGTATATCGTCATCGTCGTCATCATCTTTATCATCATCACCATCATCATCATCATCATCATCATCATCATCATCATCATCATCATCATCATCATCACCATCATCATCATCATCATCATCATCATCATCACACCATCATCATCATCATCATCACCACATCATCATCATCATCACCATCATCATCATCATCATCATCATCATCATCATCATCATCATCATCATCACCATCATCATCATCATCATCATCATCATCATCATCATCACCATCATCATCATCATCACCATCATCATCATCATCATCATCATCACCATCATCATCATTATCATGGACGAAATTACACATACAGGCGCCACTCCAATGACTAATAGTAATAGTAGATATATTGACTTGTAGTCAAAGTGTTATTTATCCGGAGAACAAAAAATCTAATTTATCTATAATATATTATTACTATAACTCAACTGAGAGGGTCAAGAATAGCCCAACGCCAAGCCAGCGTGTCGTAAAAGGCGACTAATGGTGTGTGATTCCCCCATCTTTGAGTCACCTGGTCCTCCAGGATGGGGGTTGGCAAAGGGTTAACATCCCTTCCCATTAAACTCAAACCGTTACAGAAACGCAGACGGACAAACCAAATCCTTTTTTTTTTAGCTTGGGCGACCAATTTACAGAGAAGTGGTAAGACCTGGAATGAGATAAAAAAAAAAAGTTAGCTCATGATAGAGAAGGATGGAAACTGTTTGTCTGTGACCTATACCCTGACCCAGTGTGAAAAAGGCAATGATGATGATATTAATATTAGGTCACAACAACGGTTTGTTTTTAATAATTTTATCAATTTAGATTTGCATTGAGATACAACGTGCGGCCATTTTTTAAAGTTTTGCTGTAACTTTTGATATCCCAGATATCTGTATCACGCAAAATTAGCCAAACTAGCAATTAAAAATAGGCGAAACTTTCTTTATGGGCATTAGGTATAAAACAACAGAACAACTTTGGTGAGTGTTGGTTTTTTTTTTTCTCCAGATATTCCGCCACATGACATTAATCTCAGAACAAGGGAAGTAATCCATATTTTAGGGTCTTATTTTTTTTAAAACGTATTCCTTTCGCATTAATTCTATCTTAAATTTTTAAAATATAATTTAATTAGTAATAGCTATAAGTAAGCCTTTCAAAGCATCTCTTGCTGATATTGTCTACATTAATGGTTATTCTGTTCTTCCTTATTGAAAATGTCTTATCTGTCATAAATATGGCACATTGAAATAATCAGTAGAATAAATACGACTCTCGGTTATTTCCAGTTTGAATCCATTGAATACTTATGTATCATATTATATATCTTTTTAAAAAAATTTTTTAATTATATAAAAAAAATATTTAAAAAAAAGTAATATATATATTTTTTTTTCTAATTTAAACAAATAAAAAAAGTATGTATCAACACACAGAACTATGTGCAACCTTCACCTTTATAATCTGATAAATACTATTTAGTGAGAACTACTCATAAAGATGGCTGGCTGAAACAAAATAACAAAGAGTTGAATGACATCAATTCCATTCAATCTGTAAGTGCTTTAACTAAAAACATTTTTTTTAAATCTTGAAAACAAAACAAAATTAAAAAAAAAACAACACCGAGCATGAATGTTGTGATTTTGATCATCTCATTCATCCCGACAAAATACCAAATTGATCTGTAGCGTCACATTGATTTGACTTATGATGCAGCCATTGTAAAGCCACTTGAGAGAAATCTTTGTCAAGCCTGGAGGAAATAGTGAACATGTATTTTTGGTAAATGGAAAACATATAAAAATATACACATCACAAGGGTGTTTTACAAAATAAATAAAATAACAAAAAATATAACACGATACTCGTGAAATTAGTTAAACGTAAATTTAAAAGAACAAGGTTGAGCATTATATAGCGAAATATCCACTAAACATGCTCCCAGTGCTTCTCACGGGTCCCTGATGAACAGAAACACATAATATGGATGACAACACGTGATGCCTGTTGTTAGGCTATGTTAGAATTGTTGTCAAACAGGGACAATGCTGTTAACTTCCAGCAGATAATCATTTTACACCTGAGTACAGTAAGAGAATGTGAGTAAAGAGACTTTTCCAAGGACTCAACTATGCGCCGCTCAAAGCAGGACTCGAACCCTGCATCTTCCAATCTGAAAGCAAGTGCTTTACCACTCGCCCACATATTTGGTTGACAAAGCACTTATTCTCGTCGTCTTCCAACATGTTACCAATAATTTTCAAATCTCTGCTTTCAAATATTGACAATATTTTACAAAGTTGGTTTCTGAATGCCACAAATTTCTTATTCTTAGCAAAGCATAGAGAAAATAAATTCAACAGGACATGACAATCTTTCCACACAATCCCTCCATGACACCATGGAAATGGTAGGTGACTATGTTACTATCATTATTTCATAATACACATTATTTTGCGTAACTTTGACTATATTTTAGTGTCCATCTTTAAATAATAAGACATTTAAACAAATGCAATACAAAGATGAATCACTAGACAATTTAAACTCTACAAAGTTGAAATACCCGAAACAGACAGCCTCTAATGACAGATGTCACATATTTAAAAGGACTTAAAAACCTTGAAAGTTTCCATAGATCATATTCAGAATTCAGACACTTGGAATTATTTGATTTTTCTTGTGAGTTTTGCATTGCTTACATTTCAGTCTCAAGATAAAAACAGATGTGAAAATCAAGAAACGTAGCCTGTTAAATATTTGGTGGAAAAAAAAGAGCAGAAAATTTAGGAATGGGGTGTCTTTAATGGTAAACATTTTATCAAAGGATAGTGGTGGATTATCAGTGATATGAGCTATTACAAGGTGGGCTAATCGTCGGTGACGACTGTATGAGCCATAACAACAAAGACGGCTAGTGCGTAATGAATATGATTTACTCCCTTTTCTTTTCTTTTTTTTTAAATGGTCCATTTTCGAATATTAAAATCCTGTGTCAAGTAAGTAGATGAAGATAGTGAACAATTAATGGCAAATGGAGAAGACAGTTTCAATTAGTATATGGAAATATCAAACGTGGTAAAACAATTGTATAATTCTATAAAGTACTCCTTAATCTACATAATTAATACAAATTTCAATAACAACAGCAATATACGAAAGCATGTGCACCCGTTGGTCTGTCACGAGAAATACATAATATTGGTACACTGGGCAGGATTGAAAACAAAGATAGACAAGTTAACTCATAGTCTTTGTCTTATGAAGAAAAAAAGTAAAAGAAGACATTCTATCAATGACCAATATTTTCCATGAATAGAACGTTAATCTCTGGATTAATGTTCATACCTCAACAGCTTTACATCAATATTTGGTGGTCAGTATGGTATACACATTACTTGCTATAGTGTTGTCAACTTCACAGAACTATGAATTTTTAGTTCTGACAACAAGAACTAAATTTACAAGCATCTTTGATTTACTAAAACGTGCAGACAAAAAACCTTTTGTGCCAAGGCAACGATATTCAAGACCTTGAAGTAATTTATTAATTTATTATGTAGGTTTATATATATAAAATATTTCAAGTATAATTATGATCAGCTTCTACAATATTGTCTCGAGCATTCGAACATATTTTATAAATAGCTCCTTTTATCAAAAAGTTGAGCACTATTATTTCAGGGTTTTCATTTTTATTATATATAAGGATATTGAATCGTGTTGGATACAAATATGGTACAAATAGTGCTCGACATGTAGTAATGGAGCGAAATAAATAATACTATATATATTATTTATTTGTTTCTTGACTGATTTGTAAAATTTGCGATGATGGGCCCATAATATGGCCTTTTGCAAAAATAAGATTAACCCGAAGACCTGAAGACCTGAAAACATTAAACAATTTTGAGACAATTGGTCAAAATTTAGGTCATCAGATTAGTAAATTAGCGCACATTAGACCAAATACACAATTATAGATATTATAGTAGTAGTAGTAGTAGTAGTAGTAGTAGTAGTAGTAGTAGTAGTAGTAGTAGTAGTAGTAGTAGTAGTAATAATAGTAGTAGTAGTAGTAGTAGTAGAGCATGGCTACACCTCCAAATTCATTTCGTCAACCCGGGTTCAAATGTTTTCCTCAGCCCAAAGAACTGTTTCATAGCCACAATAACATCTGGGCTTAGATTATCATATTTAAGAAATAAACGAGTCAAGACATCATGTTTTGTTTGTAACCCTCTCCTTGCCTCCCACAGGAAAATCGTCACATTTGTCACTATGCAGCCAACAGTTTTCTCATTCCAATTTCTTTTGTACATCATAATATTAGAACAAAAATGTTTGCTATAGTTAAAGTATAGTAACACTGTGTTAAGGAGCTCGTTTAGCAACAAAAAATATGCATAGCAAGAACTAACAGCTTTTGCGTTTAAGTGAAGTTTTGGGGAAAATCCCGAAAAAGGTCGGTAAGGACAGTTAACGGTTAACAGGAAGCCATCTTTATTGAGACGATGGGCAGAAGTGAGTAAATACCCGAGAATGGGTATTGTACATTAATAAATAATTATATCGATACCACAGCCACCTTCAAGTTTAGTTTCTGGGCAGTGGAGGATCATCACGTTGCCATCGTACAGGAGCTTGTGTGCTGCTATGCCATGACCCTGAAGGTGATACCAGCATAGATCCTATCCTACTGGGACAGTTGGATATGAGTATTAGTCAGACCAAGAATGATCCAAACCGGCGTCCAGACAAGGTTCTTCCTTCTCATGGACCCACACCTCCAACTCAATGAAAATGAAAAATAATAAGTTGAGACTATAGTAGTAGTAGTAGTAGTAGTAGTAGTAGTAGTAGTAGTAGTAGTAGTAGTAGTAGTAGTAGTAGTAGTAGTGGTAGTGGTAGTAGTAGTAGTAGTAGTAGTAGTAGTATAGTAGTAGTAGTAATAGTAGTAATAGTAGTAGTAGTAGTAGTAGTAGTAGTAGTAATAGTAGTAGTAGTAGGAGTAGAGTAGTAGTAGTAGTAGTAGTAGTAGTAGTAGTAGTAGTAGTAGTAGTAGTAGTAGTAGTAGTATAGTAGTAATAGTAGTAGTAGTATTTAGTAGTAGTAATAGTAGTAGTAGTAGTAGTAATAGTAGTAGTAGTAGTAGTAATAGTAGTAGTAGTAGTAGTAGTAGTAGGAGTAGCAGTAGTAGTAGGTAGTAGTAGTAGTAGTAGTAGTAGTAGTAGTAGTAGTAGTAGTAGTAGTAGTAGTAGTAGTAGTAATAGTAGTAGTAGTAATAGTAGTAATAGTAGTAGTATGTAGTAGTAGTAATAGTAGTAGTAGTAGTAGTCGTAGTAGTAGTAGTAGTAGCAGTAGTAGTAGTAGTAGTAGTAGTAGCAGTAGCAGTAGTAGTAGTAGTAGTAGTAGTAGTAGTAGTAGTAGTAGTAGTAGTAGTAGTAGTAGTAGTAGTAGTAAGCTTCGCAGTCCGAAAAATGACGCTTGCTGAGAATTGTGTGATTCAGTCATGATCGATTAGTATAGCCGCTCTCTCCATCCATGTTGTTAATTGTCTCCATTGGTCACGGTCCTGGGCCAGAGTTTTGAGACTGTCAAGATCTTGTTGTGACTTTAGTACGGAGGGCACTGCAGTATTTCTTAGTTATTCGGGGATTTATTCGGCTTCATCTGAATCCAGAAATTTCTAATATTATGTAGAGAGGCCCTGGTTCAGGGTAGTTACTATTGATGTTGGTGGTCTCCCTACTATAAGCTACACGAAATTAACATGACAGCAATTTTGACGTCATCAATATTTGCAACAATTGCCAAAAAAAATATTTCGTTTCATTAATTAAAAAGAAAAAAAAAGGATACACGTCATCCTAACAATGGTTTTAGAAGAGATAACATCTTATAAATCAAACAATCAACAACATGCTCCCGTCTCGGGAATGAAATTGCATTCAATTTAGTTTTAAAATAACCTTGATTTTCTTACATCAAAGGTGAGAAATAACACTAGGGAGGCCTTCCGAAAGCTCCTACATCCCCAGTATTTTTTGTTTGTTTTTTTTTTTTTTAATTATGTTCTAGTAGGGTGTTTGGGAGGGGGGAAACTTCATTTTTTTAAAGTCTCCCCCCTCCCAAACCCCCTACTAGAACATTATAAAAAAGTCTCCCCACTCCCAAACCCGCTACTAGAACATTATAAAAAACCAAAGAATACTGAGGATGTAGGAGCTTTCGGAAGGTCTCTCTAACACTATAAACAGATAAATTTAAATTATAGATAACAATGTGTAACGAACCACCCAAAAATAAAAAGGTGTTAATTGTTAATATGTTTTGCTCGACGTGCACTTGTTTTTTCGCAGGTCTGATAACCCAATTCCTTATGGGTTCATTGCTGAAATGGAAATCTCAAAAAATGACGCATTGTTACACTAGGCCGATAAGTGGGTTCGGATGTCAGACCTGCATATATGTACGCACACGTCGGTTTTGGCAATTGAGATGGGGAAGGCCTTCCGAAAGCTCCGAGAGTAAAGGGAAACAACCCAAGTATTAAAAAATGGTGGGAGACCTTCCGAAAGCTGCTACAAAGGGAAACAACTCAAATAATATTTCCTCAACTAACCCCAAGAAAAAATAGTAACTTTAACTAACCCTAATAGGAAAAACAAACACTCTACAACCTTTGCTAAGACTTATGACAAACCGTAATAGAAAGAAAATCCTCCGATCTCGAGCTAACCCAAATAGAAAAAAAAAACAACCAAAATACACTCGGACTGCTTTAAACTGCCTTTCAATACTTCACAAATCAAAATGGCGGCCGAGAATCAAAACAATGGTCAAATAAGGAAATTTTAAACTTTCACAAATCTATCAAGGCTTGTTCAAGAGTGCTTCTATATGATGATAAATTGAATAAATAAACGCCTTCAAAAGATCAACGGTGAAAATACAAATTGAAAGAATACTTGGGATGTAGGAGCTTTCGGAATGTCTCACAGATGGAGTGTTTTGATGGGGTGAATTAAAAAGTGGGAGGTCTTCGAAAGCCCCTCGTGTTAGCATTTATTTCAATTTGTATTTTCACCTTTGATGTTTTGTCATGCGTTTATTTATTCAATTTGTCAATATAGAGTAGCATTTTAAAAACTCTAGAACAAACCTTGATAGGTTAGTGAACGTTTAAACTTTCCTAATAAAGATTCATTGTTTTTGGTTTTCGTGTCGCCATTTCGTTATGTGAAGTATTGAAAGCAGTCCTATGTTGTTGTTTTTTTTTTCTATTAGGGTAAGCTCGAGGTCGGGGGATTTTTTTTCAAAAGGTGCTAGGGTGTTTATTTTTCCTATTAAGGTTAGTTAAAGGTACTAGGTTACATTTTTTCTTAGGTTAGTTGAGGGAATATTTGAGTTGTTTCCCTTGGCACGAGTCACTGACCAACAAATGACATCAAAAAGCACGTCTTTGGCCACAAAAGAAAACAAATCGTGAGTTGTATTCAACAGTTCAAACCACTGAGATCACTTGGTTCCTTGATCACTGTTAACGACAACTCACTAGGCGGTCCACAAACCTAAAAATATGGGTCTTTGTAGGTTTTAGTGTCAGGCTATAATTTAACGGTGGCTACGGTGCAGTCTGCAGACTGAGGTTTGGGGCCTTTAGTAAAATAATTTTCCTTTGTGGAGTCCAGCTTAACGTTGTACTCGGGATGCACAGTCCGCTGACACTCTGCAGACAGTTGAGTCCTTGGAAAAGGCTCTTTACTCACATTCTCTCACCGTACTCAGGTGTAAAATGAGTACCTGACCGTTAACAGCGTTGTCTTTGTCCGAAAAAAATGTAATATCGCCTAACAGGCGTCATGTCCCGTCCTACGTGTTAAATGTTGCTGTTGACCAGGGACTCATTGTAAAGCGCTTTGAGCACATTTAGTGGATATTGCGCTATATAAAGCTCAATTATTTTTTGTGTGTTTTTGTTGGGGTAAGTTGTTGAATGATAAAAGCAATAAGATAAGCAGATATACTTTATTGATCCTGAATGGAAATTATCATACTGTTAAACATTCATCGTTAAAATATTAGAAAATATAGAAAAAC
>NC_088373.1:15564789-15574789 GCF_034508935.2 Berghia stephanieae | reverse complement strand
CTACACTACTACTATACTACTATACTCTACTACTACATACTACTACTACTACTATACTATCTAATACTACTACTACTACTACTACTACTATACTACTACTACTACTACTACTACTATACTACTACTTACTACTACTACTACTACTACTATACTACTACTACTACTACTACTACTAACTACTTACTTACTACTACTACTACTACTATACTACTACTACTATACTACTACTTCACTACTACTACTACTACTACTTACTACTACTACTACTATATCTATACTACTACTACTACTACTACTACTACTACTACTAATAATAATAATAATAATAATAATAATAATAATAATAATAATAACAATAATAATAATAATAATACTACTACTACTAACTCACATGTTGTTGTTTTTTAATTAACAAAATCAGTTACCGTAATCCTATAAACCGAAACAAACCTTCACAACCTATTGCCATTGTTTATCTATTTTTATTTTTCAGTTGCAACTGAGCAAATTACTGGTAGTAAACTCAATCCTACATCGTCTAGAAGAAATTAGTTTTGCGCGCCTTCATGGAATTCTAATGATTTCTGTCTTCTTTACTATGGTCTGTACCCCCAATCTTCAAATACATAGTTGTATGTAGTTATAATGATATATGAGTAGCTGACTTTCAAATCCTACGGCTATGTAGTCTAGTGGTATGAAACTTAAACACGCTTTCGGACCGGAAGGTCCTGGGTTGGAGCCTCACTTGGCGCATAGTTGAGCTCTTTACTCACTTTCTCCCACCGTACTCGGGTATAAAATGAGTACCTGACCTTTTACAGCGTTGTCTCTGTCCCAAAAAAATTGTAACACGCGTCATTTCCCGACCTAAATGTTAAGTGTTCCTGTTAACCAGGGACCCCTTGTAAAGCGCTTTGTGCACGTTTAGTGGAAATTGCGCTATATAAAAAAAACAAGCTCAATTACATATGAGTAGCTGCCTTTCAAATCGGGCTAAGTCCAAATTTTATCATTCAAAGAGAACGACAATTTATTTTTCATGTATTTACTGACTTAAAGAAGAATTTATTTGAATTGTATGCCCTATAAAACAATACCCCGAGTGTTTTGTAACTCAGAATTCTCTCTGGGGATTCTAATGTAAATGGTGCTGCTCAATACTCGAAGAAATAAATAACAATTTGAAATAAAATGTAACCTTCAATTTAATAAGCGGAAACAGATAAAATGGATGTTTCAGGTTTCCCCTTTATCAACAAAACAGGACGGGACAGGATTGTTGATAAAGGGGAAACCCGAAACGTCCATTTCATCTGGTTTTTAAAATATTAAATTGAAGCTTACATTCAATTTCACATTGTTATTAATTTCTGATGATTTTATGGAATCCAAAAGATAGCCTGAGATTGTTATCTCGTTTAATTTTCTATCAGGAGGTTTTGAAAGTCACCCACTTCATTAGATTAATCATATTGTGTCATGGCATGACATACTCAGTCCAAAGGTGACAAATTTGGATTTACATCTGTAAAAATATGCTCACCAGAGCATTTTAATCTTTATTTGAAGTAAATCGGGTGATTTTTCGTGAAGTTATGGTCAGATGCATTGGAAACCAGAGAGTCATACCACACGATCACATGGCCCAAATCATTTAATATTGATAAACCGGGGTGTCATACCACAAGATCACATAGCCCCAATCATACAAAATTGACCGGAGAGTCATACCACAAGATCACATAGCCCCAATCATACAATATTGATAAACCAGATAGTCATATCACAAGATCACATAGCCCCAATCATACAATATTGATAAACCAGATTGTCATACCACAAGATCACATAGCCCCAATCATACAATATTGATAAACCAGAGAGTCATACCACAAGATCACATGGCCCCAATCATACAATATTGATAAACCAGAGAGTCATACCACACGATCACATGGCCAAAATCATTTAATATTGATAAACCGGGGTGTCATACCACAAGATCACATGGCCCCAATCATACAATATTGATAAACCAGATTGTCATACTACAAGATCACATAGCCCCAATCATACAATATTGATAAACCCGATTGTCATACCACAAGATCGCATAGCCCCAATCATACAATATTGATAAACCAGAGTGTCGTACTACAAGATCACATAGCCCCAATCATACAATATTGATAGACCAGAGTGTCATACCACAAGATCACATAGCCCCAATCATACAATATTGATAAACCAGAGTGTCATACCACAAGATCACATGGCCCTAATCATTTAATATTGATAAACCGGGGTGTCATACCACAAGATCACATAGCCCCAATGATACAATATTGATAGACCAGAGTGTCATACCACAAGATCACATAGCCCCAATCATACAATATTGATAGACCAGAGTGTCATACTACAAGATCACATAGCCCTAATCATACAATATTGATAGACCAGAGTGTCATACCACAAGATCACATAGCCCCAATCATACAATATTGATTAACCAGAGTGTCATACCACAAGATCACATAGCCCCAATCATACAATATTGATAAACCAGAGAGTCATACCACAAGATCACATAGCCCCAATCATACAATATTGATAAACCAGAGAGTCATACCACAAGATCACATAGCCCCAATCATACAATATTGATAAACCAGAGAGTCATACACAAGATCACATAGCCCCAGATCCAATATTGATAAACCAGAGAGTCATACCACAAGATCACATAGCCCCAATCATACAATATTGATAAACCAGAGAGTCATACTACAAGATCACATAGCCCCAATCATACAATATTGATAAACCAGAGAGTCATACCACAAGATCACATAGCCCCAATCATACAATATTGATAAACCAGAGAGTCATACTACAAGATCACATAGCCCCAATCATACAATATTGATAAACCAGAGTGTCATACACAAGATCACATAGCCCAATCATACAAATTGACCGGAGATGTCATACCACAAGATCACATTAGACCCAATCATACATAATATTGATAAACCGATGTGTCATACCACAAGATCACATAGCCCAATCATACAATATTGATAAACCAGAGGTCATACCACAAGATCACATACACCTCAATCATACAATATTGATAAACCAGATTGTCATACACACAGATCACATAGCCCCAATCATACAATATTGATAAACCAGAGAGTCATACCACAAGATCACATAGCCCCAATCATACAATATTGATAAACCAGAGGTCATACTACAAGATCACATAGCCCCAATCATACAATATTGATAAACCAGAGAGTCATACCACAAGATCACATGCCCCAATCATACAATATTGATAAACCAGAGAGTCAATACTACAAGATCACATAGCCCCAATCATACAATATTGATAAACCAGAGAGTCATACCACAAGATCACATAGCCCCAATCATACAATATTGATAAACCAGAGAGTGATACTACAAGATCACATAGCCCCAATCATACAATATTGATAAACCAGAGTGTCATACCACAAGATCACATAGCCCCAATCATACAAAATTGACCGGAGAGTCATACCACAAGATCACATAGCCCCAATGATACATATTGATAACAGAGAGTCATACCACAAGATCACATAACCTCAATCATACAATATGATAAAACCAGATGTCATACTACAAGATCACATAGCCCCAATCATACAATATTGATAAACCAGAGTGTCATACCACAAGATCACATAGCCCCAATCATACAATATTGATAGACCAGAGAGTCATACACAAGATCACATAGCCCCAATCATACATATTGATAGACCAGAGAGTCATACCACAGATCACATTGCCCAAATCATACAATATTGATAAACCAGAGAGTCATACCACAAGATCACATAGCCCAAATCATACAATATTGATAAACCAGAGTGTCATACTACAAGATCACATAGCCCCAATCATACAATATTGATAATCCAGAGAGTCATACAACAAGATCAAATAGCCCCAATGATACAATATTGATAAACCAGAGTGTCATACTACAAGATCACATAGCCCCAATGATACAATATTGATAAACCAGATTGTCATACTATAAGATCACATAGCCCCAATGATACAATATTGATAAACCAGAGTGTCATACCACAAGATCACATAGCCCCAATCATACAATATTGATAGACCAGAGTGTCATACTACAAGATCACATAGCCCTAATCATACAATATTGATAGACCAGAGTGTCATACCACAAGATCACATGGCCCTAATCATTTAATATTGATAAACCGGGGTGTCATACCACAAGATCACATAGCCCCAATCATACAATATTGATTAACCAGAGTGTCATACCACAAGATCACATAGCCCCAATCATACAATATTGATAAACCAGAGAGTCATACCACAAGATCACATAGCCCCAATCATACAATATTGATAAACCAGAGAGTCATACCACAAGATCACATAGCCCCAATCATACAATATTGATAAACCAGAGAGTCATACCACAAGATCACATAGCCCCAATGATCCAATATTGATAAACCAGAGAGTCATACCACAAGATCACATAGCCCCATCATACAATATTGATAACCAGAGAGTCATACTACAAGATCACATAGCCCCAATCATACAATATTGATAAACCAGAGAGTCATACCACAAGATCACATAGCCCCAATCATACAATATTGATAAACCAGAGAGTCATACTACAAGATCACATAGCCCCAATCATACAATATTGATAAACCAGAGTGTCATACCACAAGATCACATAGCCCCAATCATACAAATTGACCGGAGAGTCATACCACAAGATCACATAACCCCAATCATACAATATTGATAAACCAGATTGTCGTACTACAAGATCACATAGCCCCAATGATACAATATTGATAAACCAGAGAGTCATACCACAAGATCACATAACCTCAATCATACAATATTGATAAACCAGATTGTCATACTACAAGATCACATAGCCCCAATCATACAATATTGATAAACCAGAGTGTCATACCACAAGATCACATAGCCCCAATCATACAATATTGATAAACCAGATTGTCATACTACAAGATCACATAGCCCCAATCATACAATATTGATAGACCAGAGAGTCATACCACAAGATCACATGACCCCAATCATACAATATTGATAAACCAGAGAGTCATACTACAAGATCGCATAGCCCCAATCATACAATATTGATAAACCACAGAGTCATACCACAAGATCACATAGCCCCAATCATACAATATTGATAGACCAGAGAGTCATACCACAAGATCACATAGCCCCAATCATACAATATTGATAGACCAGAGAGTCATACCACAAGATCACATAGCCCAAATCATACAATATTGATAAACCAGAGGGTCATAGCATAAGATCACATGGCCCCAATCATCCAATATTGATTGACTAGACAGGCGTCAGCCCATGAAAATAAGCAATATGGGCTGTTTCCTGCTAAGGGGCAAAAACGAGATATTATTGACCAATGAAAATGCCTTATTAATTAATCTATGTATGCATTTATCTATTGATTTAAACTTGTAGCTGGTATCCTTCATCATATTCGGCATATTGCTAATGGTGCGATACAACCCAGTGGAAATACTCGAGTACATGTTAGTGCCCAGGGTTCAGAATATTTTATATAACACAAGATTGGAAAGTGAAAGGCTGGGCATGAGACGAACTTTATACGAACCGCCAGTATTGGAAGAAGGAGATGCGAGGAAGTATGAGGCTAGCCAGGTCAATATAGGAACGTGGTGAGTTGTTACTTTACTGTATCAAATTATTTTCTAAAACTGAACAAGTGTGTTTGAAAGGTGCCAGACAAAACAAGAAAGAAAAAATACACGTTAAAAAAACCATCCCAAAACTTGGGATCGAACCTCAGACCTTCTAATAAGGCTAAAGGTCTGAGGTTCTGTAAGAGCGTAAGCTTATGCAAGAAGTTTATGCAAGGAATTGTAGAAAAACATGGCAATAAAACGACCAATATTTAAAAGAACAATGGGGGCAGCTATAGGAGATTGCATTTATTATCGGTTGTCGTCGATTAAACATGATTAATATTCAAGCAAAGTTAACGACGCTAGGATTTCAATTAAAATATTATGGTCAATACTTAGTTGGTTTAGGACAATTTAATGTTTCAAGTTAAAGGACTGGTCGTTGTGTTAAGGAGTAGAAAATTACTTTCTTTGATTGGTGTTAATTGGTATTTGGGAATAAAAGCAACAGATTGTAGTTGATTTTTGTTATTTGGGCGTAATTTAATACCAAAATAATATTATGATATCATAAAAGGCGGGGGTTAGCATTAGTATTAAGGGTTTGAAACGGTTCAGGTTGAATATAATGTGCTTTTACTTTTAGTTGGCTGAATTTAGTCTGATTTTGGGGTTTTTTGTCACTACACGTTTCTCTCCAATTACTTCAACGGAGAATAGACATTGTGATTGTGATGTCAAAAAAAACTGGCTCCAATCGCATTGGAAGTGAAAAAATTGAGCTTTTATATAGCGCAATATTTACTAAACACGCTCATAGCGCTGTACAAAGGGTCCCTGACCAACATCAGCACATAACATAAAGAACAATACGATAGGCGATAATACAATGTTTTGTCCGAGACAACGATATCAACGGCCAGGTACTCATTTTACACCTGAGTACGGCGAGAGAATGTGAGTAAAGAGTCTTTTTCAAGGACTGAACAATGCGTCGAGCGAAGCCTTGAACCCAGGACCTTCCGATCCGAAAGCGAGTGTCATACCACAAGACCACAATGTTGCAGAAATAGGATTCAATAGTCAGCAACAAGCAGCTTAGTTCTAAACAAAGAAAATCGGTCCTTTTTTTTTCTTCGTGCTGGCTAGAACTTTTTCACATGTCATGTGATCATTATGTATAAAAGCCAAAACATGATCAGATTTATAATGTTTTTCTCCTCTAGTATTTCATAAGGGCGTCCACCATTGTTCCAATAGTTTAGAGCCAGTTACTAAGTTACGTTGCGTCATTATGAGGGATCTATGATATATATATATATATATATATATATATATATATATATATATATATATATATATATATATATATATATAAAATATAAATTGTCACTCACATTATATCGCCAAGACGTTCGTTTCTGTGTCTTTCGACCACCAGAAACGAACGTCTTGGCCATATAATGTGAGTGACAATTTATATTTTATATTAGCTCTAACCATCATCATCAAGCACTTTCGTACCTACGAGTACCCACCAACACCCATATATATATTTGCTATGCTAGGGTTCGCTTGATGACCGACCTTGCTTTGACTGTAGTCATCCTATTGTGGTCGTCCTTCATAGCTGGCATGTTAACACTCTATCATAAAGTCTCACCAGTCGTCTCAACGGTAAGATAATATTATAGTTTTGTTTCGTTTGCTTATTTTTAAAGGGTTTTACGGCGCACGCAACACACAATTTAGGTCATATCAGCTCAATTAAAGCACCCAAGAAAAGATAAAACAAATGGGAATGGTACAAATAAGGAATTGGTGTAGATTTCAAGAGCATACCATCAATGTACTTAGTTGGAGATCACCTAAAAGTCTCATCCAGACACGAGCACAGGTCCCTACTAAGAGATGCACTCAAATGCTTACATTATGAATTCAAATCAACCAATATAATAATAATAATAATAATAATAATAATAATAATAATATAATAATAATAATAATAATAATAATAATAATAATAATTATTAATTATTATTATTATTATTATTATTATTATTATTATTAATTATTATTATTATTTATATATACTTTATTCGTTCAAAAAAATGGAAATTCGTTTACCGACGAGTCATGTATAAAGATGTATAAATATAAAGTTGAGAATATGGCGACAATGTATATATATATATATATATATATATATATATATATATATATATATATATATATATATAACAGAGAGATGATTTACAAGAGAAAAAAATCATCTCCCAAATCAATAATTACACATTTGACCGTTTTCCCCTCAGCCAGGGTATCCGGCCAGGGCCAGGACAAAACCAAGTATTCTCATTCCAAGACAGAGACATTTTTAAGTTTTGGTATTTTCTATTCGGCTGTTTTGTGTGTCGGTGCGTTTATTTGGGTGGTAGATGTTGTGAGTATCTTACCTAATGCATAGCACCAATACAGTTTTTGACAGATAGAATACAAAGGGTTTAATGAACCGTAAAAAACGTATTTAACAGATAAAATAGAATGAGTTCAGCCATACTGATTTTCTCCATAATTAAATTATTAAAAATCCACGAGGAAATGTTTAACAAATCTAAAATTAGGCCGTTTCAGCTAAACGAATACAGTTTACTGCTGCACGTGTTACTTTTGCAGGTAAAAGTCAATCTGGCAATTTATTTAACTCTCTCCTTACCTATCAATTTCAGTATTTTCCCAAACTGGCAACCATGCCCAGCAGAAAAATTGATTTTTTAAAACTCAAACAAGCTCTCTACAAAATAACTTTATGTTCTTGTTTATTAAACAAAGATCATTTTTCAAAGTTTGTGATGTACAAAATAAATCTGAATAAGAAAATATGTATATTGTGTCGTGCGTAACAAATGTGAAAATTTTGCTGCAGGTTGTAAGAAGAGGGTTACACCTATGGTCAAATTATGACAGGTCATTATGCCCTAACAGATTTTCCAAATAATCATTTGACTCAACGGGTTATTGAAGTATCCTTAATTTGTTGAAAGCCTCATGAGTTTTTTTTCAAAAACCCCAAAAAAAACTTGTGTTTTTCTATAGTGCAATATCCACTAAACGTGCTCAAAGCGCTTTACAAGGGGTCCCTAGCCAACAGCAACACTTAACTATAAAACGAGACATGGCGCCTGTAGATGATGTTACAAAAAAAAATGTCGGACAGAGACAACGCTGTTAACGGCCAGGTTCTCATTTTACACCTGAGCACGGTGAGAGTTCAAGGATTCAACTATGCACCAAGCGATCCTCGAACCCAGGACCTTCAGATCCGAAAGCGAGTGTCATGTCACTAAACCACATATCCGCACTAATAGTTACTTGTATAGATAGAATGCGCTTGGCTAAGAAGCTCACACCATTGCCATCCGGAAGTATAACGGAACAACACACAAAACGGTGTGTATCCATGAACGTTTTAGTCAGGTTAATACAGTTCAGTGAGCATTACTCATAAACGCAGATGGCAAAAAACAATAACAAAGACCTGAGTGGCGTCATCTTCGAATTATCTATATGAATCTGTAAAGAAAAAATAATTTTATTATTTTTACATCTGCCAGTAAAACTGCGTTGTTTGGCAATTTTTGTGAAAGGCTGCAGGGAACTAATATTTTTTAACCTCAGGAATGAGAGAAATCCAATGTTAGTTGCCATTTTGCCAGTTTATGTTTATCTCCATCCTCTACATACGGCAATAAACATAGGCATCGGGATAATGACCTTAACAAACAAATAAATGAATAAATAAATAAATAAATAAATAAATAAATAAGTAAATAATGAATAAATAAATAAATAAATACATATATAGATAAATAAATAAATAAATAAATAAATAAATAAACTAAATAAATAAATGAATAGATAAGTAAATAAACTAAATAAATAAATGAATAAATAAATAAATAAATAAATAAATAAATAAATAAATAAATAAATAAACTGAATAAATAAATGAATGAATAAATAAATAAATAAACTGAACAAACAAATAAATAAATAAATAACCTCATAACCCTGAGTATACTCTGAGATAAGTAATCATTGCTGTCTACATATTCGCTGCCGGTAATAATGGGTCATCGCACGAATGAAAGTATAGTATTGTTATATCCCATAAAACATGTTTTCAAAGAGTAGATTGACTTGACTTACTTGACTTAGAT
>NC_088373.1:15552289-15557289 GCF_034508935.2 Berghia stephanieae | reverse complement strand
GCGTTGAACAGGTAGGTATAGATAGTATGCAGATGACGTCACTCGGGCCTTTGTTATTGTTTTTGCCATCCGCGTTTGTGAGTTGTTCTCACTAAACTGTATTAACCAGACTATAAAAGTTCATGGTTACACAGAGTTTGTGTGATGGTCCGTTATACTTCCAGATGGCAATGTTTTGAACTCCTTGGCCAAGCGCATTCTATCTATAGGAAGTTGGATAGGTGTGTAGATAAAATTGTATACACACACACACATATATATATATATAATAAAATTGAGATTTTATATAGCGCAGTATGCACTAAATGTGCTCAAAGCGCTCTACAAGGGGTCCCTGCTCAACAGCAACATTTAACATTTAGGACGGGACATGACGCCTGTTAGGCGATGTTACAATTTTCGGACAAAGACAACGCTGTTAACGGCCAGGTACTTATTTTATACCTGAGTACGGTGAGAGAATGTGAGTAAAGAGCCTTTTCCAAGGACTCAACTATGCGCCGAGCTCGAGGATCGAACCCAGAACCTTCCGATCCGATAGCGAGTGTCATATCACAAGACCACATAGTACACTTAATAATAATAATAATGATAATAATAATAATAATAATAATAATAATAATAATAATAATAATAATAATAATAATAATAATAATAATAATAATCTTTATTGTCCAAATTAAAGGCAATTCATGTGAGGTAAACAATGCTCAGTTCGGTTCATGGTATGAACATCAACACATTTCCAAATACAGACACAGCCATACACGAACATACTCGCTTGCACATTGTTTCTACACATGTAAACAAAAGAAATGAGCGCATAGATAGAATGCGCTTGGCCAAGGAGTTCACAACATTGCCATCCGGAAGTATAACGGACCAACACACAAACTCTGTGTAACCATGAACTTTTATAGGCTGGTTAATACAGTTTAGTGAGAACAACTCACAAATGCGGATGGCAAAAACAATAACAAAGGCCTGAGTGACGTCATCTTCGAACTATCACATGCTATTTATGTCTTGTGTTGGCAGCTTCATATGAGTCACATTTGGTTCAATTCAATTCAATTCAATTCAATTCATCCATTTCTTTTTTTTTTTTTTTTTTTTGTCCGAAGTATTATACATATTACTCAGAGTAATGGTTAGCTGGGTCTGTTAAATCTGGCGATAGACTAGCGTCCTATTCAAAGGGTGACACGCAATCGCTATTGCCCGTTTCACGCTATAGAAACCGGGATAAACTCCGGCTCCACGGGCCTAATGAATGGCTTTGAAGGACTACTTTCTTGTTACTTCGAGTAATCGCGGATAAGAAATAAGAATAAATAGCTAAAAAATAGAACTTAATGATCTGTCGCCGATATTTCAATGATTTAACTACATAGATCTAGGTCAATGCAACAAATACATAAACATTAGTAAACAAGCTCTCCATAATAATTGCGCATGCACTATCATTCTCTCTCTCTCTCTCTCTCTCTCTCTCTCTCTCTCTCTCTCTCTCTCTCTCTCTCTCTCTCTCTCTCTCTCTCTCTCTCTCTCTCTCTCTCTCTCTCTCTGATTTTACTCCGTTGAGCAATTAAAATAAATTTCCTTAGTTTTAAATATGGAAATTAAAGTCAAAATTTAAAGACCCCCTTAATTTTTTTAATTGATAAAGAGACAAAGCTATGGATTAAGAACGACAGCCGCCAAAACATTCACATTTTTTACCATCCTACAAAGATATAAGGTTCATATTGAAATATTAGAAAAAAACAGTAGTCAAACTGAGTGGAAGATTTAATGTAATTAACGAAGACATATGTGACCCTTCGCCTCAAAACGGTATTAAGTCGGGATGGTTAAGATGTTGAAAATTGAATTTATAGCCAGATATATCAGACCTGTGTTGAGGTTGTATGTTTTATTGATGAGAATGGATACCATATTTTAAGGTGCTAATGCCAACTATTTATATTTTTGACCAGTTTAACTTTTAATTCGGCTTTTAAGCATATGGTTCGTTCCGACACAATACAGTTTTGAGACGATGGGTCACATATGATATGGACCTTTCGGGTTTCCCCTTTGTTTGTAAAAAAAAACAAAACAGACGATGAATATTCTTGGTGTTTCTCAAAACATAAGGGGGCAGCATGGCTCAGAGGTATCGTCTTTGTTTTGTCTCCGAAATGTACATGTTCGAATACCCGCTACGTCGTGTGGCCTTGAGCAAGTCACCTCGCACTAGCTTAGTTTGCGGCGTTGCACTGCGGCTGACGTCTGGGTTATTCTAGTCTTGCAATAGACCCTAGAGACAAATTTCCCCCATTTGGGATGAAAAAAGGGAATTTTGTTTTTAAATTTTAATCTGTTTCTTTCTTTTCTTTTTTTGTTCTTTTTTTTCTCTTTAACAAAAAGGTTATCCAGATATGCGTTGCCAGTATCATCTTAAAATACTACACAGAAGAAACATACCCCAATGTCATTTACTACCAGCGCTACACAGTCGATTCTAAGGATAGCACTCAATTTATACCAGTTAAAGTCTATTGAAATAAAAAGCATCCGACTCCCGAATCAACGGATCCCGTATAGCAGGCTTCCTATAGATAGAACTCAGGTCTTTGTTATGGTTTTTGTTGTTGTTGTTTTTTGTTTGTTTTTTTTTTTGCCATCAAAGGTTATGAATTGTAATGTGAAATTTTTAGCCAAGAGCATATGTGTGTCACACGCGTGCTTATATGTGTGTGTTCGTCTGTGTATGCGCGTGTGTCTGTGTATGCGTGTGTGTGTATGTGTGTGTGTGTGTGTGTGTATGTTTATTAATCTTGTTGTAAGGAACTTAAAACATATTTCCTATTTTCTATTCCAGGCCTGTATGAGACTGATAACGTAGATATTCCATTTTAATTCCAATCTGACGTCTACAATATAATTGTCCAAGAGAAAAGATAGAACGAAAATGACACCTTAATGGCCATATTACGAAACATCTAACAAGAAATTGGTCCCACTTTTCTACCTGGTATTATGCCGCAATGACGGAGGGAGACATTGAGCTTCATATAATAATGATAATAATAATAATGATAATGATAATAATAATAATAATAATAATAATAATAATAATAATAATAATAATAATAATAATAATAATAATAATAAAATAATAATAATAATAATAATAATAATAATAATAATAATAATAATAATAATAATATAATAATAATAATAATAATAATAATAATAATAATAATAATAATAATAATTAATAAATAATAATAATTAATAATAATAATAATAATAATAATAATAATAATAATAATAATAATAATAATAATAATATAATAATAATAATAATAATATAATAATAATAATAATAATAATATAATAATAATAATAATAATAATAATAATAATAATAATAATAATAATAATAATAATAATAATATTAATAATAATAATAATAATAATAATATAATAATAATAATAATAATATAATATAATATAATTAATAAATAATAATAATATAATAATAATAATAATAATAATAATAATAATAATAATAATAATAATGTATAAATATAAAGTTAAACATTTAAGGCGAGAATGTATTTACTAGAAGTCCTCAAAACGCTTTATAATGGATCCTTTGTCAGCAGTTACCCATAACACGTATAGATAGTTCGAAGATGACGTCACTCTGGTCTTTGTTATTGTTTTTTGCCATCCGCGTTTATGAGAAATGCTCACTGAACTGTATTAACCCGACTATAAACGTTTATGGATACACACAGTTTTGTGTGTTGGTCCGTTGTACTTCCGGATGGCAATGTTGTGAGCTTCTTAGCCAAGCACATACTATCTATAAAGAGAAATAAAGACTCCTCGGTGTTAATTGCTCTGTATTCTTTTTACATCTGAGTACGGTGAGATAATGTAAGTAGAGTGCCTTTTTTGCCAGTAAATCAAAAACTGCGCCTGCGGGTACGGGACCCGAACCCTAAACTCATTGAAGGTGAGTGTTGTACCATTAGATCACACAAAGCCGATCAAGATGAAGAAAATTGAGTTGAAAACCAAAATCATTATAATCTGAAAATTAAAGTTTTTTTGTTGTTTTTTTTTTTTACAGGTTTTAAGGTAACTTCATTCTCTATTTCGACTGTTATGATTGCTTTCCATTTTCATATAATTTTTCTTCGATACATGCAAATATCTAAATATATAGCAATGTGAAATTGAATGTAAGCTTCAATTTAATATACGAAAACAGATAAATTGGAGGTTTCGGGTTTCCCCTTTATCAACAAAACAGGATGAATGAAACACTGCAGACGAATGTGATACTGTGGTCACATTGTTATTTATTTCTTCGAGCTTCGAGCAGCAAAAATTTACATTCCGCAAACATCTAAAACACATCAATAGTTGTGCCTTTTTTTTGACCATCCAATATAAAAGCAGACTTTTACATTGCTAGCAAATTCCATCCATTTTATTTCTCTCTCTCTCCCTCTTTCTCTAAGAATACAATCAAGACGAAGAGAAAAGAAAAATAAACCGTGTTGCTTTGTTTTTGGATTTAAAAGTTTCAACATTTTGTTAGTTGACATGAAATGATCCAGTCCATAAGATGCAAAAGGTACATTGTTCCTGTCCTCGTAAGTCTTAACCCTCTCCTTACCCACTATAGGAAAATCGTCACATTCGTTACGATACAACCAACATTTTTCTTTGCACATCATAAAACTTAAAGAAAATGAACAGTGTGTTGTAGAGCATGTTTTGCTAAAGAAAGTTATGTATCGCAAGAATTTTATGCTATTATATCTGAGTGATATAAATCTATTTTTGTGTTAGTTGAGTGTGAAGTTTTGGTGAAAATCTTGAAACTGGCTGTTAAGGAGAGGATTAAACAAATCACTAAATTCTATTACACCACAGCACTTATTCCTGTCAAGCAAGTCGTTCAATCCTCTCGGTGCTCTTGTGTATGAGCAGCTT
>NC_088373.1:15537289-15549789 GCF_034508935.2 Berghia stephanieae | reverse complement strand
TTCTTCTTCTTCTTCTTCTTTTTCTTCTTCTTCTTCTCCTTTTGTAATTTTATGGATCTATAGTTCATTGCTTGGGTCATCATGCTCCAACATTTTCCCATGAACCTGAATCCAAATTGGTTCCCCGGTAACCAGGTAAAAATAACGAGAATGTCAGACAGACTCCATGAGAAATCCACATCAAATTTGGGCATTCTTTTCAATCATGGAAATGGACCTCCTACGTTATTAACTCACTTAATCCTAGAGAGATTTGAAAAAATGTATTCAAAATGAGCAAGTACATAGATATTCTTATTCAACTATCATTAACATGTAAAAACTAAAAACATTAGCTTTGACGTCTATAATTTGTCTCAGAAAAAATGTAATAAATAGACATGGGGTAAAAGTAACCGGGGTAAACTACGGATATAGTCGGTGGAATGATATCTATCAATCGCCTCAACTTTAACAGCCTCAACTTCCAAGGATTGTAAATAAATCAATACATAATCTCAATACAAACTAACACAGCGTCGCAATATGTTAATCGTTATCGCCCATGGCACAATTAAAAAAGGCCATGTGGTATAGATACAGAGTTGAGACCGCATTGAGACTTTCAGCGAGATCGTCAATAGTAACGGGCACGTAACTAACCTAATTAGAAATTCACCAGAGTTACGACACCCAGAACACGATTGGTCAATAGAAAACAACCAATAGGAAACCAGGCCTTCCTAAATACTGGAATATTGTTGGCTCCTTGAGATTCTCCAACTCCCGAGAGAAACACTTATAAGCTAAGACCGTGGGGAAATAAGGTCTCTCTCCCATTTCATCTACGTTGAGCTCACTGCTCTATAGGGAACCAAAAGTTCTTCCATAGCGAGAACAGGGTCAATAATAGATTTACATTGTGTTACCATTAATTAATGCCATTAAATAGATGTGTAGGAGTAATAATTAATAGAGTCACGATTTCGTCAATGGGCATAGAATCCAACCCATGTAGTAGAGTGCCTGCTGGTCAGTTGTCGTCTGTTCCTGGATAGAGTCACAATTTCGTCAATGGGCATAGAATCCAACCCATGTAGTAGAGGGCCTGCTGGTCAGTTGTCGAGCTCTTCAAGAAGGTAATTAAAGTTCGACGCATGAGGCGGTCTGCGTCCATTCGTAAGATATACCCCGCAGAACGGAGCCTGCGTCTCATCACTGTAGTTACCAGGTCAAATTCGGTTTCTCCGTAGTCCTCTCCCGTAATGATGGAAAGGCATCGGCTGTTGAAGCCATTCACAGTTTTGGTTACACCCTCTGTAAGTCGCCAAGCCTAGCCAGGAACAGACGTGCTTGGTCCCAATATGTGAATTCCCTGTGACTGTGACATTTTTATGCTGATGTAGCATAGCACCGTATAGGTGCCGTACTATTGTACAATGAAACTCATACATATGTACATATACACATATATATATATATATATATATATATATATATATATATATATATATATATATATATATATATGCATACATACATTTAAGGGAAAGATGAGAGGTGGAACACCAAATTTACTCTCATCGACGAGGCAATGAATGATATAGCAAGGGCAGACTGGGAAAGGAATGCTCAAACCTTCACAAACTGGAGGAAAATTACATTTCATTGTATTGAGTCTTTCCATAGTCGTTTCATTTATCCTTTTCCTCATCCTCGTCATTAGAATGTGATAATTGATGTGTTCAGTGTGTCTTTGTTGTTGGTGTTGGTGTTGTTGTTGTTGTAGCTGTAGTTATTGCTGAACACGTTACATATTTGTGGAAACAATGTATCATAAATTGATGAATTTCTACTTTTGATCAGTTTAAATTAAATTTATATAATCCTCTTTGGCATAAACACAAGCTATTTCTTTAAATTTCGCAATCGTAAAAATGTTGAAAATACGTTATGTTCACTTTCATTTGTATTCATAAGTAATATGTATTCATAGTTAAGGATTGCCGTGCGTTTCTTAATAATCAGATACTGAATGTATATAGTTTAAGTTTCGATTTATCGAGAAAAAAATATTTTTCATCATTCTAATTTTTTTGTTATCAAACAAGATGTCTGATGTCTACAGGAATCACCCATGTTCTCCAAGTGAGAAAATTGAGGGTCAATAATCTTGCCCAAGGAACAAAGAACGAAAATGCCGAAAGCGGGGCTCGAAACCGAGACTTTCCGGATCTTAGTGCCTTGCTTTAGAGGGCAGCGTGGCTCAACGGTACGGTCTTTGCTTCGTACATGAGAAGTACCAAGTTCGATCACCCGCCACTGCGTTGTGTGGCCTCGAGCAAGTCACCTCGCCCTAGCTCAATTTTTGGCGCTGCACTGTGGCTAACGCCTGGGTTATTCCAGTCTTGCCTTGGAAAAGACCCTGGAGAAAAAATTCCCCTATGGAATGAATCAAGGAAGTTTTATCTTTATTTTTTTATCATTTGGTTAAATGATAAAAAAATAAAGATAAAATTCCCTTGATTCATCCCGTAGGGGAAATTTTTCTCCAACACATTCGGCCACTTTGCACTTTGCCCGCCCCCTCCCCCTCCCATTCTAGTTTTTTACAAGTTAATAATCCCTTTTTAAAAAAATCGTTTACTGCGACGTTATTCAATTTCGTATCGATGGATTAATATTATTGTACACGATTTGGTTTTCTTATCTTATCAATGCTCCGATTACTGTGTTTGCCCAATGTGTCACCTAATGACCGGCTTGCTTATCTTCCTGAACTTTTTATATTTTCGTTAAAGTACTGCGTAGAATCATTTTGATATAATGTTGTAAGCCCAGTGAAGAGAGTGGTTCTTAAACACACCAGGATGCATTTTGGAACAATTCTTCTTGGTATTGGGCTGATCACAGTATTCTATTCTCCTGAGACCAGTAAGTAAATTTCATATATATATATATATATATATATATATATATATATATATATATATATATATATATATATATATATATATATATTAAATATATTAAATATATTACGCCGACTGAGGACGTGGAATAAAACCACAGAAACGAACGTCTCGGCCATATAATGTGAGTGACAAATTATATTTTCTATAAATATATATATATATATATATTTATATATATATATATATATATATATATATATATATATATATATATATATATATATATAAAATATTGTATCAGTGTAACATTATACAAGGCTGTGTGTCCACAAAGTCTTTCTGTGTTTAATGAAGTCTTTAACCGGAAAAGATTACAGCAAATATACTCTAACTAGAGACCTATAAATACATAACTCGTTTACATTTTATTACCATTGTCTTTTACTCACTCACTCAATCCTCTCCGGGCCTTCTGGCACTTGAGGCGATGCAAGGGATCTCCATCTGGCCCTGTCAGCAGCTTCTCTTGGGGCCATCTCGAGGGACAGACCTATCTGATTAAGGCCCCTCTCTACGGTACGTCTCCAAGTCTCCTTGGGGCGGCCTCGCTCCTCTTTCCTTGGGGTGTCCATCGCAGAGCCTTTCTTATCAGTTTTTCACCAGATCTGCGACAGACATGCCCCAACCATTGCCATCTTCTCCTTTTAATGATACTTTACAGAGACTCCACTTCATCTCTCGCTCTCAGGTTCTCATTTGAGATTGTGTTTGGCCAAAACATCATTAAGATACTGCATGACCTCACTGGTTTGGTCATGACTCGCTAAAAGCCAAGTCAACCTATTTTTGAGTTATTGCCGTGTGTTTTGTATCTTATAGGGAATGAGATTAGCGGAAGAGTAGCGTCCCTTGATCGGACGTCACCCATAGTCTGTGACGTCACCGGGGGAAAAGTTATTAGAGAGAAAACGTCATGTTGGTTGTGCGCATGCGTCTCTCGTCCTCGCGGAGAGGACGAGAGACGCATGCGCACAACCAACATGACGTGAGGACGAGAGACGCATGCGCACAACCAACATGACGTTTTCTCTCTAATAACTTTTCCGCCGGTGACGTCACAGACTATGGGTGACGTCCGATCAAGGGACGCTACACTTCCGCTAATCGCATTCCCTATAAGACGTGATAGATTCAGTTAACGCTTTCTTCATGGTAAGCATGCCAAACATCTAGTATGGGAGCTGGATGAGCAATGTCTCTGATGTAAGAGAGATAAAGGGAGTAAATGTGACTGATAAATAAGGGAACAACACAAAACAAACGACGTTTCGGCCTTTTTCATTTTGTGTTGTCACATTTACTCCCTTTTTATTTCTCTCCATTTTATTGACTCATTTGGGCACCTCTAGTCTTAGGTCTCTGATGTAGCCTTAGGAAAAACCGGGAAAGTCCAGGATAGGCTATCGAGTCCATTTCTCCCAATTCAATTGCCTGGAAACGTGCCTATCTCCTAGTTGGAGAAACAAAAATTATCTAGGGTTCTATAACTTTTTGTGCTTCTGCCAAACACAAACATTCACTTTGTGCCTTAGCAAATTTAGACTACCCGTTTTTGTGTGTGTTTGTTTTAAAAAAAATTGTTTTTATGTCTTTTAATAGTATGTCAAACTTGGCTATGAAGGGGTGGTTTGGTCTTTTCTAAAAAAAATTAATTACCTATATTGGGCGCTTTTAATCAATCTGTATCGTCATAAAAGGTTAAAAACAACATTTTTGGTGAAACGTATAAAATATATTTGGTGGTCTGGCATAAACAAATATAACAATCTTGTGGCAAACGTTCCACAAAAAACTAACGAAGGAATGACCTCGATCTTTTCCCTCTTATCAACATTGTAACATAGTGTGTCACCGTAGAAAGATTTTACGGCTTTAGCTTATGGAAATTCTATTAGAAAGTTGAGAATCAAAATGTTATGACAAAATTGAGTTAAACATTTATAATTTGGAGTATAATTCAAAATACACATACCCTATAAAAAAACCTCTCTTGGGTGACATAATACATCGTCTCTGTGATAACTGTGTAAATTTTCAGACAATTTCATTTAATATATTCTGAGAAATGTTTGACACAGTATCCTATATCCTAAGAAAAAGGGCATATCGAGAGAATATCAAAATAGTTTTCCGTTTCTCACCCTTTTTTTAAACCCCAGTAACTTTTTTCGACTGTGTTTTTCGTGCCTTTATTGTCTATTTTAAGAAGTTCGACGT
Organism: Berghia stephanieae; assembly: GCF_034508935.2. Classification (NCBI taxonomy): domain Eukaryota; kingdom Metazoa; phylum Mollusca; class Gastropoda; order Nudibranchia; family Aeolidiidae; genus Berghia; species Berghia stephanieae. The sequence continues at coordinate 15,544,618 of NC_088373.1, read as the reverse complement.
CAGTAATATTATTTATAACATAAGAAAATCTCGTTTTCCACCAAAATCGAAAAATCAATGAAACCGCCCCTGAAACTTTGTTCAGCTACTTTTTCGGCATGTCGTTTCATTCAATCACATTTGACAAAGTGAACTGGGTCGCATTGTACTGTTATGATTACGAAACAGAGGTAGAGAAAATGAGATCCTCAGAATTATACGTCCTTAAAACCGGGGAAGTATTTGCTTCATTAGCCATTCGGCAGATAGACAGTGTGACGATAAGAATGGTTCAGTTCTAGTGCGTTTACTGACAGTTCTATCAATTGGAATGGCATTATATTATTATTATTATTATCATTATTATTATTATTATTATTATTATTATTATTATTATTATTATTATTATTTTATTATTATTACTATTACTATTACTATTACTAACTATTGATGATATTATTATTATATTATTATTATTATTATTATTATTATTATTATTATTATTATTATTATTATTATTATTATTATTATTATTATTATTATTATTATTTATTATTACTATTACTATTACTATTACTAACTATTGATATCATTATTATTATTATTATTATTATTATTATTATTATTATTATTATTATTATTATTACTATTATTATTATTATTATTATTATTATTATTATTATTATCATTATTATTATTATTATTATTATTATTATTATTATTATTATTATTATTATTAGTTGTTTTATATGAAATGTGTTACGTTTGATTTAATTAATAGATTTGGTTATTTCATTCACAGATGGCTGTACTGATAAGATAGCAAATTGCGGCAGTTTCGTAAACCCTTGCAACTATCAAAAATGGGCAAAGATAAATTGTGCTAAGCATTGTGGATTTTGCAAATGTAAATAATGTTATAGCACTTATTCAATTAGAAACAAGGTTTTCCGCTGAGAAAGAAATAAATGATGTTGACGATGATGATATTGATGATGATGATGATGATAATTTATTGATAATAACAGTAGAGTTGGTGGGTGAAGTAGGGGTACTACTTGTAATAATGGTGAAGGTTGTGGCAGTGGTTCTTGTTGTGCTTTTAGTAGTGCTAGTAGTAGTAGTCGTAGTTTTATATTTATAATAACTTAAACAGTTATTAAAAGTTTGTTTTGCTGCACAAACTTTTGTATAGATAGTATGCGCTTTGCCAAGAAGTCCACAACATTGCCATCCGGAAGTATAACGGACCAACACACAAAACTATGTGTAACCATAAACGTTTATATTCTGATTAATGCAGTTTAGTGAGAATTACTCATAAACGCGGATGACAAAAAACTGTAATTAAGACCTGAATGACGTCAACTTCGAACTATCTATAGAATGCACATATTGCTTCTGAGTTTGAGTGTAAAAAAATTTTTGTGATGGGTCGGTATGACATTTCGGGGAAAACAATTCTGAAAAAAAGTAATAATAAATTTCGCTCTTTCGCAACGGCATAATAAGATCCCGCCCTTCGGTCGAGGAGCTGCCTAACGGCAAGTGCGTTACATCGGTGGGGTCTTACTACCTGTCCAATAGTACCTGCTGTGGGCAAGAACCCGAGACGGCAGAGCATCTAGTCGAAAGGTGTGTTGTGACGATGCTACCCGGCGGGTTCGCGACGGTGCACGAATGCGGACCAGACTTTGCTGATTGGGTCGATCGTCATAACATAGTAGTGTGAACCATAAGAGGCTGCTGCCGCCGAGACAATTCATGATGGAACATAGATAATCCATCAAACGGGATGTCTGATGTCAACTGGAATGCCCCATGTTGTCCAAATTTGTTCCAAAATGGTCGGTGAGGAGAGAGTAAAAACTAAAAACCCAAGCACTGGGATCAACCCAAAATAAAATTCCTTTCAAGACAACTTAAACCTTAATCCTTTCCTTACCAACTATAGGAAAATCGTCACATTCGATACGACACAGACAATAGTTTTCTGATTCAAATTTGTCTCAAAAAATTAAAGAAAATGAGCAATCTGTTGTAGAGCATGTTTTGCTAAAGAAATTATTTACCACAAGAACTAACTGTGAAGTGATAGAAAATCAATTTTTGTGTTAGTTGGGTGTCACGTTTTCGAGAAAATCCTGAAAATGGCTGGTAAGCAGAGAGTTAACTTAATGCTATCAGCGTTAGGAGGGGCATAAGGCACTCCCCCTTCATTTGTTCGGGTCCCTTGCTTTAGTTCTTGTTCGGTGCCAGGAGTATTATGCCAACATCATTTATTTCCTTCTCCACCGTTCTGCGCCATGTTGTTTTCGGGCGTCCCTTTCTCCTCTTTCATTCTGGTGTCCATCCAATCCATATAGATAGTTCGAAGTTGATGTCACTCAGGTCTTTGATTTGTTTTTTGTTGTTTTGTTTTGTTTTTTGTTTTTGTTTGTTTTGTTCTTTTCCCATCCACGTTTATGAGTAATTCTCACTGAACTGTATTAACCTGACTATAAACGACCATGGTTACACAAAGTTTTGTGAGTTGGTCTGTTATACTTCCGGATGGCAATGTTGTGAGCTTCTTTGTCAAGCGCATACAATCTATAGCACAATTAAACCCATTTTGTTTCCCAAACATGTTCATACCGGTTTCAAGACAACCCGTCACATAATAATCATATAAATATATCTTTCTTTCCAAAGCTGGATCTTCTTGTGCAAGGGGTTGGTCGTTCTATCCGCGTGATAAATCATGCATGAAAGTGATTGGAGCCGATGACCAACGATACCGATTCACTTGGGACCATTCAAACACGTTCTGTAGCAACGGTAATGGTCGTCTCGTTGTCATTCAAGATAAGGCCAAGAACGATTTTGTGAGGAGTAAGTACTAGTTATGTAATTGAAATGATGATGCTGATGATGATGATGATGATGATGATGATGATGATGATGATGATGATGATGATGATGATGATGATGATGATGATGGTGATGATGATGGTGATGATGATGGTGATGATGATGATGATGATGATGATGATGATGATGATGATGATGATGATGATGATGATGATGATGATGATGATGATGATTGCCGGGGTTTATATCCGCTCGAAGCGGGGACACCGTCCATTATGCGCTTGAGAGGGGAATCCCCATTCTCACAGCGTTCTTGTTTCTACCCAACACTGGAGCGCGATACTCCGCGGCGGAATAGCATAGTGCCATAGCGGACGTCCTCAGTAGCGCTTGATTAGCACCCCAAGTTGACACCGCCAGCTTCCCCAGAAGAATGCTGCGTTTCTCTATCTTCCGTGCAACTCCTACGAGATGCACCCGATAGGTAAGGCTGCGGTCCAGCGTCACTCGCAGGTAGTTTGGCTGCGGCTCATATGAGAGAAGCTGGTTCCTGACGAGGATGTTCAGTTTACGGATATGTCAGCCACTGCATAGGGGAAATGCAGTGGCCACGGATTTCGAAGTGTTCATCTTCAGAAACCACTTGTCGAAGTAGGCTTTGAGTCTGGTGAGGTCCTCGCTGTGTACGCTCTCGAGACGGGTCCACAGCTTACCTTGAGTAACGAGTGCCCAGTCATCCGCGTATCCTAGCCTCAGGTAGGAAGTGTTCGGCATGTCGGTAATGTAGACATTAAACAACATTGGCGCCAAAACAGATCCCTGAAGGACCCCATTCTTCAATTTTATAACTTTACTCGTAGCGTCTCCCAGTGCGACGTGGAATTGTCTTTCCTCTAAGATTAAAGAGAACAACTTCAAGGTCATTTTAAATTAAGTGAAATTAAATTGAGCTTTTATTTAGCGCAATGTCCACTAAACGTGCTCAAACGCTTTATAAGGGGCCTCTGGCGAACGGCAACACGTAACATGTAGTACATGACGCGTGGTAGGCATTATTACAAAAATAATTCGGACAGAGACAACGCTGTTAACGGCCAGGTACTCATTTTACACCTGAGTACGGTGAGAGATATTGAGTAAGGAGTCTTCTCCAAGGACTCAACTATGCCCCGAGCGAGGCTCGAACCCAGGACCTTCTGATCCAAAAGCGAATGCCAAACCACTAGACCACATAACCGCAAAGAGAACAATTTCAAGATCATTTTACACCTTATGATATTTGCAAGTTTGAGCATTAATCCTTGGCACAAGACCGTATCGTACGCCGCCGATTGATCTGTAAATACAGCACCAGGTCTCTTTTTCCTCTTGATCCCTGCCTCAATATGCTCTGTAGGGCAATGACCTGTTCCGTGGTGCACCTCCCTTCTCTGAAGCCAGCTTTCTCGAGTGGGAGGGCAGCGTCTAGGACCGGCCCCCATCGGTTAAGTAGAACTCGCTCCAAAAGTACAAGCAGCTCAGAAGTGATATGTGACCCCTCGTCTCAAAACGGTATTATGTCGGAATGGACCAGATGCTAAAACGTCAAACTATAGTTAAACTGGTCAAAGATATGAAACGTTGGTATTTAGCACAGTTAAATATGATATTTCTTCTCCTCTATAAAGCATATAAACTCAACTTAAGCATGAAATTCCTGGCTACAAACTCCATTTTCAGCATCTTAATCATCCCTACTTAATACCGTTTTGAGACGAGGGGTCACATATAGGTTTCCCTGGCCATTCGGACACCGGGTTGGATCTCCATTAGTCACATATCACGGCCACGGTCAACTGGAATTACTCAAATCGTCCCCCCCCCTATATGCCTCAAGCTCCCCCACCAAGGTAGGAGATCCACGAGGGAGGTTGTAATGGCGAAATGGTGGTTGTGATGGCGGAAATGGTGGTTGTGATGGCGGAAATGGTGGTTGTGATGGCGGAAATCGTGATTGTGATGGGGAAAAATGGTGGTTGTGATTGCAGAAATGGTGATTTAGGCGTTGTTGGTGGATATGTGATGAGGGTTAAGGTTATGTTAGTTGAAATACTGATGACTTTCTATTTGTTGGCCTTTTTTCCTTTCAGGTTTGATCAAGCAGTCATTGAATCATGCATGGATTGGGTTGAGAAATATTAATTCAAGGGGATTTGCTTTTAGGTGGGTGGATGGCATTGGCTTATTGGTGAGTCTCAATCTCTTTCTTGATTGTGTACCTGTGTTTATATATATATATATATATATATATAATATATATATATATATATATATATATATATATATATATTATTTTAATATTTACCACAACGTTTGAGTCAGTCTACATCGATGTTTCAGGCCTAATCAGCCATCGTCAGGACTGTGTGTTACATGAGTTTGGTTTGTTGACTGTTGTTGTTTGTTGAACCGGTATTAACATATATATATATATATATATATATATATATATATATATATATATATATATATATATATAAATATATATATATATATATATATATATATATATATATATATATATATATATATATATATATGGGGGGGGGGGTGGACTGGGGAAACATGCTAAACGACGCTGAACCTAGTTTTGAGCTAGAAGGCTAGAAAGGAAAACATGGCATTCTATGGCTAGATTGAGATTTCTTTTTAAAAAAGGGGATAGTTCGTTTAACCTTTTATCTTTCTTTTTTTTTCCAAAAGCACTCTTTTGTATGGTGTATCTTTATATTTTTAATGAGTAGGTAAAAGAGATATTGGTTCAAAATATGAGTAAAATTTGACCCCACCCACCAAAAAAAAAAATTATGTTCCCCAATCTAATTTGACTCATCTTTTAGCATCAAAGGTTTGACATGTTTAATATCATTATTTTTGGCGTTATCTCACATGTAGGCTACTGTTTACTGTCGTGCGCATGAATACTTCTTTTTAGATGATTTATGTTAATTATTCTGCTATTTTTATGTTGATTACAGTAAATTATGTTGTTTTTACTTTAATGCTGATTTTTGTTTTCAAAATCATATTATTATACCCAGCCATCAGTATCAAACCATATCTAAAAAGCTGAAAGGTATTGTCCAAAGTTAACGACCCTTATGGTCATGAACAATTGAATCATAATAATCATTATCCTAATTATTATCATTATTAATATTAATATTATTATTATTATTATTATTATTATTATTATTATTATTATTATTATTATTATTATTATTATATTATTATTATTATTATTATTATTATTATTATTATTATTATTATTATTATTATTATTATTATTATTATTATTACTATTATTATTATTATTATTATTATTATTATTATTATTATTATTATTATTATTATTATTATTATTATTATTATTATTATTATTATTATTATTATTATTATTATTATTATTATTATAAGGAATATGTAATACGACTTATCCCCATTTATGCAGGCTCAAGCCACTTAACAATGACAAATACGAGCGACAAACGAAATTGATAGCGAAATGGTATTTATTATTAATTTGTGCTTGCGTGGATTTTAAAGATTTTACAGTAATTTTAACATAATATTTCAGGGATATTTCCATCCTTGGCGCCAGGGTCAACCAGATGACTACAGAGGGCAGGAGAAATGCGTGACTATTAATGTGAACGGTCAATGGAATGACCTTCCCTGTGGACGGAAAGTGGCCCATGTCTGTGAGAAAACATCTACCGCGAGGAAACATGGTAAATACAACACCAAGGGGGGGGGGGGGGGTGCTTTCAAAAAGTTTGAGCTTTTATATAGCGCGATATCCACTTAATGTGATCTTACTTACTTACTTACTTATCCGAACCAGCGACCACCTGAGCTCTAGCCCTTCGGTCTTGTGCTATGACGTAGAAGTTAGACGTCTTTTGTAGTAGTACTTAATGTGATCAAAGCGCTTTACAAGGGGTCACTGGCCAACAGCAACATGTAACATGTAGAAGGAAACATGACGCCTGTTAGGCGATATTACAATTTTTTTTTCGGACAGAGACAACGCTGTTAACGGCCAGGTACTTATTTTACAACTCTGTACGGTCAGAGATTGTGAGTAAAGAGCCTTTTCCAAAAACTCAACTATGCGCCGAGAGAGACTCGATCCCAGGACCTTCCGATCCGAAAGCGAGTGTCATACCACTAGACCACATAACCGCACAAGCATGATAAATTACACCAAGGGAAGCTTTCAAAATGGAGAGATAATTAAAGTAACCGAATGCCACTCAAATAAAATAGGACAACACAACACATAACAAACAATATTTCAGTCATCGGTTAGAAAGAAATACCTACATTTAATTACACAATCAATGCCATACAAAATTTAACGATAAGAAAACTGAGGTTTTTTGCTTTGTGGAAATGTCAAAGATAATGAGCGTTAACATGTGGATCTATGTGATCTTGTGGTATGACACTCGCTTT
>NC_088373.1:15527289-15532289 GCF_034508935.2 Berghia stephanieae | reverse complement strand
CTATAGATCGTGCCCGTTTATTTTGTTCCAGATTTCATCAACACTGTCTATTACGCCTGGATGGGTCTCGTAAATACCGCATCAAATGGATTTCGGTTTCAGTGGGTCGATCAAAGCTCTTTGGTAAGTTTCAAATTGTGTCCTAGATTAATGTACACAAATGAATAGATCAGCTTCAAAACTTACTTACTTATTTCTCCGAATCAGCGACCACCTGAGCTCTAGTCCTTCGGTCTTGGGCCATGACGTAGGAGTTAGACGTCTTTTGAAGTTGTTCCAGGTGCCTATAAAGTGCGTTACCGATGCTAGGTTTTTGGTGGATCAGCTTCAAAAAAAGAACAAAATATTAGACTCGGAACGTTTCGGGCTCAAAACCCTTCATCAGTCAACAACAACAACAACAAGAAAAAACAATAAAGACATAAAAAATGTATGTCTTTATTTATTTATTTTTTCATTGTTGTTGTTGTTGGCTGAAGAAGGGTTTTGAGCCCGAAACTTTCCGTGTTTGGTATTCTGATTTTTTGGGGTTTTTTCTTTTTTTTTTTTTTTTTTTTTTTGAAGCTGTTATAATTTTCATTTATTTGTTTATTACTTTTTACAGTCCACAGCTTCTAGCAGCCTGGTATGACTTCAAATTATGTCCAGTGTGGTTATTTTTGTGGTCGATTTGAATGCCACTCGCCTTCGGACTGGAAGGTACATGGTTCAATTCCAGCTCTTAGCGGTGCATAGTTGAGTTCTTGGAAAAGGTTCAGTACTCACATTATCTCAACGTACTCAGGTGTGTAATGAGTACGTTGCCATTAACAGCGTTCACTCTGTCCGAAAAATTTGTAATATCGCCTCACAGGCGTCATGCCTCCTCCTACATGTAAAGTGTTGCCATGCTGTTGTTTACGAACCCATTGTAAAGTACTTTGAGCACGTTTAGTGGATATTGCTCTGTGTAAATTTTCATATATATATATATATATATATATATATATATATATATATATATATATATATCTGCAAAATCGTCACATTTGTTACGATACAACTAACATTTTTCTTATACAAGTGTCTTTTGCACATCAGAAAATTCAAAGAAAATGAACAGTGTGTTGTAGAGCATGTTTTGCTAAAGAAATTATTTATTGCAAGAACTTACTGCTATTGTGATAGAAAACATATTTTTGTATTAGTTTGCTGTGAAGATTTGGGGAAAATCCTGAAAATGGCTGGTAAGGAGACTGTTAAAGGGTGGATATTCAAAGTTATGAATTTAAACTTTAAAACTTAGCGTAATATCAACTAAATGTGCTCAAAGCTCTTTACAAAGGGTCCCACGCCCTGGCCAACAACAACAACACTTAACACGTAGGGTGATATTACATTTTTTTTCCGACAGAGACAATCATGTTAACGGCCAGGTACACATTTTACACCTGAGTACGGTGAGATAATGTGAGTAAACAGCCTTTTCCAAGGACTTAACTATCCACCGAGCGAGGCTCGAACCCAGGACCTTCCGATCCGAAAGCGAGTGTCATACCACAAGACCATACATTCTTCCAATACTCTTCAACAGTCGTAACATCACTTCCTTCCTAATGACGTATGGTAACTTAGTAACACTGGCTCTAAACTATCGGAACAAAGGCGGACGCCCGTATGAAATATTTCTCCGGCGAGTATAAAGGGTATCCAGAGGGGAAAAAAACACATACATTTGACAATCTTTTGAATTTTACACATTCTGATCACAAGACATATGACAAGTTCTAGCCAGCATGAAAAATAAAAAGTAATGATTTTCTTTGTCTAGAACCAAGATGGCCGCCGTTGCCAGGCGGCGTGACATCAAGCCATTGACTCGTATTAGCATGGGATTTTATCATGATATGTGACTTCTCCCTGGAGCACTCTTTGTGACCTCCATGACGCAAGAGTTTCTTGTAGAATCAGATCATAATGCGGTTACCTTTGGCCTGAGAAGCTGGTTCGCAAATTATGAATTCTAAACAAAACTCCATGTAATGTTCCTATGTACACTATGTGGAGGAATTAAAGTTCAGAAATATATTCCGTTATCTAAAAATAGAGACTTAATTTTCAATCACCCTATGTATAATATATATATATATATATATATATATATATATATATATATATATATATATGTGTGTGTGTGTGTGTGTGTGTGTGTGTGTGTGTGTACATATACAAGCACAGATACCCATTCAATGAAAGAGATGATATGTCGATCAACAAAGGATTTAAAATTCAAGTATTGAAGAAACAAAAATTGAACTCAATGTCTACATATTGTCTAATGTATAGATAGAATGCGCTTGGCCAAGGAGTTCACAACATTGCCATCCGGAAGTATAACGGACCAACACACAAACTCTGTGTAACCATGAACGTTTATAGTCAGGTTAATACAGTTTAGTGAGAACAACTCACAAACGCGGATGGCTTAACAATAACAAAGGCCTGAGTGACGTCATCTTCGAACTATCTATAGATAGTTCGAAGATTACGTCACTCAGGTCTTTGTTTTTGTTTGTTTTTTTTGTTGCCATCCGCGTTTATGAGTAATGCTCACTGAACTGTATTAACCTGACTATAAACGTTCATGGATACACACAGTTTTGTGTGTTGGTCCGTTATACTTCTGGATGGCAATGTTGTGAGCTTCTTAGCCAAGCGCATACTATAGATCATCACGTCTTTAACGTCGTAAGATCATTAACAACTAGATTTACGACCAATCAAAACATGGACACGCCTTTACCAATCACTGCCCTTGTTTACATTATGACGACTGTCCGAGAGGCGTGGTTATCTAAGTGTCAATTCCACGAAGCATTTATATGTCGTGTTTGATACAAATATGGTACGAAAAGTCGAAAAGTGTTCGACATGTAGCAATGGAGCGAATTATTATTTTAATATTTACCACAATGTTTGAGTCAGTCTACATCGATGTTTCAGGCCTAAACAGCCATCGTCAGGACTGTGTGTTACATGAGTTTGCCTTTACAAATCAAACTCATGGAACACACAGTCCTGACGATGGCTGATTAGGCCTGAAACATCGATGTAGACTGACTCATACATTGTGGTAAATATTAAAATTATATATATATATATATATATATATATATATATATATATATATATATATATAGAGAGAGAGAGAGAGAGAGAGAGAGAGAGAGAGAGAGAATGAGAGACACACACACACACATACACACACAGAGAGATAGACAGATAGATAGATAGAGAGAGAGAGAGAGAGAGAGAGAGAGAGAGAGAGAGAGAGAGAGAGAGAGAGAAAGAGAGAGTCTAAATTTTTAAAATTAATTATTTAACGAAATATTTCAGGGCCCTTACCACCCGTGGCGGACCGGTCAACCAGACAACTACAGAAACAACGAGAAATGCATCACAATTGACATCAACGGGCAATGGAATGACTTCAATTGTAACATGCCCGTCGCCTATGTCTGCGAGAAAAATGCGGCTATTATCGGATAAAAATATTAAGGAATAAATCCTATTTATTACTGATTAACCCTCTCCTTACCAAATATCAGACGAACGGAAGTGACGTCATTGAACTTTTTGTTTTTGTATTTATTTAGGCTACCATGTTGTTGATTAGTTCTCATTAAATTAGATCAAACAGTCCTTAGAAGAAACGAAATTGACGTCACTCAGCTCTTTATTTTTGTATTTAGACACCCATTTTAATGATTAGTTCTCACTAAATTATATCAAGCAGTCTACAGATAGTATGCGCTTGGCTTAGAAACTCACAACATTGGCATCAGGAAATCTAACGGACCGCACACAAAATTGTGTGAAACCTTAAACGTTTATAGTCTGGTTCATAGAGTTTAGTGAAAATTACTCATAAACGCGGATGGCAAAAAAAACAATAACAAAGACGCGAGTGACGTCAACTTCATTCTATCTATAGATAGTTCGAAGATGACGTCACTCAGGTCTTTGTTATTGTTTTTTGCCATCCGCGTTTATGAGTAATGCTCACTGAACTTTATTAACCCGACTATAAACATTCATGGATACACACAGTTTTGTGTGTCGGTCTGTTATACTTCCGGATGGCAATGTTATGAGCTTCTAAGCCAAGCACATCCTATCTATAGATGGTGTGCGCTTGGTTAAGAAACCCACAACAGTGGCATCCGGAAATCTTACGGACAAACACACAAAACTGTGTGACATCTCGGTCATTCATAGTCTGGTTAATACAGTTTAGTGAGAATTACTCATAAACATGGATGGCACCAAAAAAAAAAAACAATAACAAATACCTGAGTGACGTCATCTTCATTCTATCTCTAAACGGTCAAGGTTATGCATAATCGTGTGTTTTGATACGTTATAATCGTCTGGCAGATGTTGTGAATATTTTACCTTAACGCGTAGCTTCATATTCCTTTGGCTACAGCTTACATTTTTTTTTTCATTCTGAATTCTCAAAATTTTATGACAACGTTTTAGTTATAATTTTTTTCAAATCTGGTCTAGAGCTTGTATAGATAGAATGCGCTTGGCTAAGCAGCTCACACCATTGCCATCCAGAAATATAACGGACCAACGCACAAAACTATGTGTAGTAAACATGAACTTTTATAGTCTGGTAAATACAATTTTGTGAGAATTACTCATAAACGTGGATGGCAACAAATAATAACAAAGACCCGAGTGACGTCAACTCCATATTATCTATATATACTTCTGCTAGAATAGTTATGCCACCTTATGATTCACTATGTGACATATTGATAGTATGCGCTTGGCTAAGAAGCTCATAACATTGCCATCCGGAAGTATAACGGACCAACACACAAAACGGTGTGTATCCATGGTCATGTTAATCGTCATGTTAATACAGTTCAGTGAGCATTACTCATAAACGTGGATGACAAATAATAATAACAAAGACCTGAGTGACGTCATCTTCGAACTATCTATAGATA
>NC_088373.1:15517289-15522289 GCF_034508935.2 Berghia stephanieae | reverse complement strand
TCCTGACATGATAATAGATTTCGAAACAATCTTTAGGTCTTCATTCTCTAATTATCTGTTCATGACAGGAAAAGGATCAAGACAAAGGCAGAGGGTCTCTGCCACCGATTTTTAATATCTTGTGTTGTTGGAGGGATTTTGATTTAAGTTGGTAGCCGCTTTTACCACATAAGACTTTTTGTTATTGTTTTTGCTGAGAGTCGATGGGAGAAGGAAGGGCAGAGAGGGAGGAAGGGGTGAAAAAATGAAAATGTCTGGGGAAGGGGGAGGGTAGGGATATTTTTTAAAAAAGAAAAGAAAATGTCCCACCCAACCCCTTATCGCATTTTTGATATTTGGCAGGTGTCAAACTACACGTTTTGTATCTTCCAAGCCGTTTCGCCTTATTTGGTCGGTAGCTGTGTGAAATAAAACATATTTTATTGTAAAATGCAGGGAGTGCGGTCTGATATTTTCGTCATCGCTGTGATTATTCCCAGACAGTAGTGTTGGGTTATTTGATCGCTTTTACTCGATCGACGATCGAGCGCCAAGCCACGAGTCAGTGCTCGATCTCAATGCCGGAAGAGCGAGTTAGTAAAACGATTACTCGATCGTAAAACGATCAGGCGAGTTGTGAGCTTGAGACGATCTTGACACGTGAGACGAGCTTGAGACGATCAGGATTCGAGCGAGCGGAGGGGTAACGAGTGTTTCGAATCATTTCAAATTCAAACGATCACAGTTTGCCATCCGATACCAATCGCCAATGTTTGCACACGGTAGTCTGTGGTTCTTCCACAGCCCTCACTCCTTGTCAGATGTTAGTGTGTCTGGGTGGCAGTGGCAGGGAAATTCGTATAGGTGTATCACGCGTGTGTGACAAGACTTCATTAAACCTACTAAAGTTTGACTATCACACACACACACACACATACACACACACACACACACACACACTAAGGCTATTTCTATGACACACACGCATCCCTCTATCAATGAACACTCCTACAGTAGTGCGGCTATGTGGTCTAGTCATGACGTAACTATAGGTAGTACTCTAGTCGACCATGGGTCTCGTGCATTATAATGGTCTCGTGGTATGACACCCGCTTTGGGATCGGAAAGTCCTGGGTTCGAGCCTCGCGCTCGGTGCATAGTTGAGTCTTTGGACAAGGCTTTTTACTCACATTCTCTCACCGTACTCAGGTGTAAAATGAGTACCTGGCCGTTAACAGCGTTGTCTTTGTCTGAAAAATTGTAATATCGCCTAACAGGCGGCATGTCCCGTCCTACATATCAAATGTTGCTGTTGACCGGGGACCCCTTTACAAAGCGCTTTGATCACATTTAGTGGATATTGTAAAGCTCAATTTTTTAAAGTAAAACATTAGCTTTGAATATGGAATGTTTCAATTTTAGATGCCTGTGTATTCTTTGTTAGTTCCCATCATCATCATCATCATCATCATCATCATCATCATCATCATCATCATCATCATCATCAGGGGCAGCGGTACGGTCTTTGGTAGGCACCCGAAAGGTACCGAGTTCGATCACCCGCCGCTGAGTGGTCTTGAGCAAGTCACCTTGCCCTAACTAAATTTGCGGCGCTGCACTGCGGCTATCGCTTGGGTTATTCCAGTCTTCCCTTAGAATAGACCCGAAAGACGAATCTCCCCTATGGGATGAATAAAGGGAATTATGTTTAATTTATTTATCATCACCATCATATCAGCGGGATCATCATCATCACCACCACCACCACCACCACCCTAATAATAATGGATAAAATAAATATCAACACATTTCAATGTAATAATCAATCTAAAATCAATCAGTGCTCCTAAAAGACCCTTTGATTTCTTTGTCTAATTCGTTCCATACTTTTGGAGTCCCGACAAAGAAAGATTTTCAGCTAACTATAGTTTATATATGGGAATATTAATCAGTCGTTTATATTGGAATCGGAGTTGTCTAGCAGGTGTATTAGTTCAAAGCGCATTTCCAAGGATTTACCATGCTCAATGAACTTCACAATATTTAATTTAATTTATTCCTCCGGCACGCCATATCGACCATACATCCATTTCGTACAGTAGGTACCGATCGCTGTTTGGAGTCTTTTTGTATTAAAGCTCTTTACAATACCCGTCATTGCTTATAAGATAAGAATACATTCACACCTGAGTCAAGTGCCTGACACACGGACTTAACGTCTGGATCACAATTTTCAACAATCACTGTCACTCATCCGGCCATTGACAAGGCTTGATTTTGTGACAAGAGACACCGTACCACTGAGCGACCGAACAAATAATCACCATCTGCGCCATCGTCATCATCATCATCATCATTATCATCATCCTCATCACAGCCGTAACAGCCAGCAAAACCACAATCATCATCTTCGGGTCCGGTCTATCCGTGTAGGGGGTGGGGGTGGAACCTGCTAAAGTATTTCATTTTTTAAACAGAAACACGATAATCATCATCATCATCATCATCGTCATCCATTGTCGTCGGCAATCCGTGTGTGTCTGGGTGTGGAACCTGCTAAATATTATTATTATCTACCTACCTAATAAAAACACACCATTCTTGTTCATTTATTTTTCAAATAATGAAATGAAAGGCACGACTTTTCCCGCACACACAAGAGGCGATGACGACCAGTGACAAATTATGGGAGGTGGGGGCGGCCGACAACTTTTGGCGCGACATAAATATGAAATGTTAAGGTGACAGCGGGATGATGGTGGTGGGAGGGGGGGGGGGGGGGGGGGTCTCAACCCTTCACCATCAACAACTGTTTGATGGCGTGTGTGTGTGTGTGTGTGTGTTTTGTGTGTGTGTGTGTGTGTATGTGTGTGTGATGCGACGAACGATCATAATCAAGGCTGCCAGACAGCCAGATTTCTTCTTGCCCAAGTACCAAGTAGTCAAATAGACCCCAAATAGCCAAACACCACAAGCATTCTGACTCCCTTGAAAAACTCATTTTTTTTGATTAACAAAACAATCGACTACAGTTGGATAAACTTATCTTTTCATTTTTTTTAAACAAAATATTTTTTTTAAATGAATAATAATAGAAAAGCGTTTCTTAGTAACCAATTTTGAACTTGGCCATCTGGCAGCTCCCATCATAACGAGCTGCAGACTGCAGTCAAGCCAGCCACAGACATAAGAGAGGGAGGGGTATGTGAAGTTTCCTGTGGCAAACGAGTTGCTCGTGTTTTTTTTTTTTCAAACGAATCACTGCTCGATGACGTCACTGACTCGAAACCCGCCCGAAACCGACTCGATTTTAGAGGACTCGATCGAAAACCCGCTCGATTTGATCGTTTCAAACTCGACCCAGCACTACCAGACAGGGTCTGCCAATAACGAAAATTGGTTATTCCCAGACAGATAGAGGAAAAAAAAAACAATACTTTTCTATTTAAAAAAAAAAATAAAAACAATTTTAAAAAATTCATGCTCAGAAACGGAACAAGGCCAAACCAAAAAAAGGAGAAAAGAATAGACTCGCTCAAAAAAAAAAAGGGGGGGGGGGAGCGATTGCATTCGAATCTGTGCAGCTATTATGAGCAACGAGTTTCCCTTGGCTCAAGAAAAATGAAAATGAAAAAAAAGTGTGTAAGTTTTTGTGTGAGTGTTGTTTGGTCTCGGGGTTTTGTTACAGTTTTATACACATCCCTGTTAGTTCAATCTATTTTGGGGGTAATGATCAAGAGGGGCCTGGTCAGGGCCTTCCAAAAATAGTATCGGGCCTGTCCAACCGAATTGCGCGAGTTCTCTGCTGGGCTTAAAATTTAAAACCCCGCGATATTTGATTGTCAACAAAGTTTGTGTGTACACATTACACACTACACGCTGGATTACCTGTTGATACAATGAATTTATCGCGTTTGTTATTATTTCTGTTCATGGATATATATTCTTTGTGATTGCCAATCCCACCATGATGTTTGTTGTGTGTATCTTTTAAAATCTAATTTAGCAATTGAAAAATAATTTAAAGGTAATTTAAAAACTATAGTGTCATCTAAGCCATCATCTGCCGTCGAGCGAAACCTTGAACTGTTGCCTTGAGTCAAAACAAAACCGGATGATCTTGTACTTGTACACATCAAAATGAAATTGTCATTGATAGTCTATTCAGTGATTCCAAAACTCCGGTTTCACCTGAAAAAACTCTGGTCTGGAGCAAAAAATTCCGGGTTCCGGGCAACTTCCGTCAAATTCCGGTGAGGTCAAATTCTTCCAAGAACACCCCCCCCCCCCCCTTCCAACCACCACATCATCATCACTGCCACTAGAATTATAACATCATCACTACCACTACTACTGCAACCACCACCACATCATCATCATCACTACCACTACTACTACAACCCCACCACATCATCATCACTACCACTCCACAACTACCATCATATTACAACCACCACCACCACATCATCATCACTACTACAACCACCACCACCACATCATCATCACTACCTCTACACTACAACCACGACACCACATTATCACTACCACTACTACTACCCCACCACCGCCACATCATCATCACTACCACTACTACTACAATCACCCCACCACATCATCATCACTACCACTACTACTACAACTACCACCAACACCACATCATCACTACCACTACTACTACAACACCACCACCACCATTCATCATTACCACTACTACTACAACCACCACACTACATCATCACCACCACTACTACTGCAACAACCACCACCACTACATCATCATCACTGCAACTACCACTACTATTACAACCACCACTAGCACATCACATCACTACCACTACTACTACAACCACCACCACACTCATTACCACTACTACTACAACCATCACCACACATCATCATTACCACTACTACTACAACACCACCACCACATCATTACTAACACTACTACTACAACCACTACCACACATCATCACTACCACTACTACTACAACCACCACATCATCATCACTACCACAATACTA
>NC_088373.1:15509789-15514789 GCF_034508935.2 Berghia stephanieae | reverse complement strand
TTATCTTTTTTTTTTAATTTTCAGATCTAAATAACATTACAACAAGAATGAGTCTCTGCATTCCTTTAATTTTTCTGGAAGCATTGGCCTGCCTATACTATGGGAATTAATCAATTTATATTCAGGAAGAAGTATCATTATTATTATTATTATTATTTTTATTATTATTATTATTATCATCATCATCATCATCATCATCATCATCATCATCATCATCATTAAGTCTTATCCTTCAATATTATCAAAATGCTTTCATTTGTTACTGTATCTTATAGAATTTCTCATACATCATTATGGACCCTTCTATGTTATTTTTATTGGAATTAATGTTTTTCTTCAATATTCTATATTCTTCATAAAACCTATCAGCTTTATTGTCCTATCTATAAAAGAAGGAGCATTTTGGCTATAAAAACTATGGTCGTGGCCTCCCTAGCTATCTCAGACTCGGAGTAAACAGCTTGAATTTATTCACGGCCAACCTCAGTTTGCTGCCTTAGCAACATGTAAACAAAAGGTTGGTTGGATGCGCATGACATTACTAAAGGTCAATTGCAACATAGTTCGGGTCATTTATAAAAACATCTGGTTCACGTTTGACGTCGAATGTTGTTGTTTACATATCCGGCAGCCAAGTGTTCTCTTCAATAGGTGACCAACGAAGTTGAATTTCCCGTTGGTCGATCAGCTGTTATTACTGTATACCGGAAGTGGCTCTTTTCGTTTGATGAATAAGAAGATCAGCGCTATCAATACAATCTTTTTGTCTGATGATTAGTTTAGCAAGGCACTATCTTTCGCTATTTTCCCTCGCCTCGTTTCAAAATTAATCGACATTTTCAACAGATATTTCTCACGGAGTTATAGACTTATAATTAGAAAATCATCATTCACCGTACTTCATACATGTTTCGTTTATCAATGCAACAATCGATCTGCGAATGATAGCGGTTGCCGTTTCAATAGATTAGATCAAAGGAGGGAAGTGATAATCATTTCTTGTTAAAATATCGTGTCATAGTGATGTCGAATTTTCTGATAAATTTATGATATCACCCATCACTAGTGTAAAAACAGGACCGGAGTAACTCCAGAACTGTTGACTGTAAACTGTTTTTTTTTTTAAATTTACTATACCATAAATAATTTATCTTATTTGGAAACAAACAAATATTTTTTCGCGACATTTATTATTTGGAAAGATCATACATATCACACATATAGACGTCTATGTTTAAAAATGAAACTTTTAAAGTTGACTTGCTTAAAAGCGTTCCACGGGAATTTTTTATTCGAGATTCAAACTCATTTAAGAGAAAAGTAGTTTGAATTTTATAATCCTAAAGTCGACCATTATCATTGAGATAAAGATTTATTTCATAGCAACTCTTATGATTGCAAAAAATCGCAAAGACTTCCGAGAGTATTTTATAGAGAATTAAGAGGTATCTAAGGTAAATACTTGAGATATAGACCCAGTACTCCAATAAAATGGAAATGGCTCTGCGGAAGTCGCACGGCGGAAGTCATCGAATTTAAACAAACGAAATGAAGACCACACCCACTTGGTTTAAGGTCCTTTCTTTTATGTCCATGAGTAAACCTGAGACAACAACAAGACCAGATTTATTTGATTGTGTGCATTGTGTTGTCTTTACATGTTACCAAATAGCTACGTTATATTGTCCAACCCTTTTACTTTAATTTTATATTTTCCAATTCAATGTCTAAGAAATATATTAATAAATAAAAGTCCAATAAATAAATCTTCCTTTCTTTTTTTTTTTGTTGAGAATATGTGTATCTCCTTTTTAACCTTTTTACAATTATCTTTCATTAATTTTATTCAAACTACCACGGAATTAAAAAACTCCCGACTTTATTATGTTTATAAAAGTTAATTCTGACAATGATCTTTTATCTTATCAGGAAAGATTTTAGATTTTCATCGTTAACTCTTTCTTTACCAGCTATTTTTAGAATTTTTTTCCGAAAAAAATGAGCTTTTATATATAGAGCAATATCCACTAAACGTGCTCAAAGCGCTTTACAAGGGATCCCTGGCCAACAGCAACACTTAACATGTAAGACGGGACCTGTCGCCTCTTAGGCGATATTACGTTTTTCTTTCGGACAAAGCTGTTAGCGACCAGGTATGTAAGTAAAGAACCATCTCTAAGGACTCGACAATGCGCCGAGCGAGGCTCAAACCCATGCCCTTCCGATCCGAAAGCGAGTGTCTTACCACACGGCCACATAGCTGCACGAAACTTCATACCCATCTAAAACAAAATGCTATTCTTACTCAGACAAAAGAAGAAAAGAAAAAAAACAACAAATGCATTCTAACCATAATATTGTTCACCAAAACGAGCCATCTCCACAACTCAGTGTCAAATTTTTCTAGCTATAACAAAAACTTTTTTTTTGAATTTCCATAGCGATGTTCAAATGAAATCGGAATGAGAACATTGTTGGTTGCATGGTAACGAATAAAACATTGTTCCTATTTTTGGTAAAATATAGTATTTCAGAGCCTCAAGACTTAGAGAGTCGGAGTTTATACTCGTTTCTCTAGCGTGAAAGGGACAATACCAATTGATTACTATCCTTTGAATAGGACGCTTGCCTATCGCGAAATACTTTCTGCCAGTTCTAACAGACCCAGCAACCCATTTACTGCTGTGTGGATAGTGGGTACGGGGAAAAAAATGTCGACTGCACTCAGGATCGATCTCGGTCCCTTTGCGTGTGCAAAGCGAGTGGTCTACCAACTGAGCCATCGGGACCCTTATGGTTGGTAAGGAAAAAAAAATAAAAAATTGAGCTTTATATAGCGCAATATCCACTAAATGTGCTCAACGCGCTTTACAAGGGGTACCTGGTCAACAGCAACATTTAACATGTAGGACGGGACATGCCGCCTGTTGGGCAATATTACAATTTTTCGGACAAAGGCAACGCTATTAACGGCCAGGTACTCATTTTACACCTGAGTACGGTGAGAGAATGTGAGTAAAGAGCCTTTTCCAAGGACTCAACTATGCGCCGAGCGCGAGGCTCGAACCCAGGACCTTACGATTTGAAAGCGAGTGTCATACCACAAGACCACATAGCCGCAAAAGGAAAGGGTAATTTTAATGTTGTCAAATATAGATTATCTATTCCCACTCTTAGTAACAAAAACAAGAGTTGTACATTATAAATGCTAAAGGACATATTAGGGACACCAGTTATTTCCTTCAGGACACCAAGATGAATTTGATACGAAAGCTTCTGGCTATCGCGTTGCCTTTTCTAGCAGCATCGCATGCCGAAAGACGTAAGTACATACATTTATATTGTATTATTAAAACTACTTCTACTACTACTACTACTACTACTACTACTACTACTACTACTACTACTACTACTACTACTACTACTACTGCTGCTGCTGCTACTAGAACTACTACTACTACTACTACTACTACTACTACTACTACTACTACTACTACTACACTACTACTACTACTACTACTACTACTACTACTACTACTACTACTACTACTACTACTACTACGACTACTACTACTACTACTACTACTACTACTACTACTACTACTACTACTACTACTACTACTACTCCTACTACTACTCACAAACCTAGGACTGAAAGAAGACCAGGTTTGAGAGGTTTTGCCAAGATGACGGTCACTTAAATCGATCGATATTTGAACGACGAGTATTCTGGCAAAACATGTTAAATCACGTGTCATTTCATTCAGATTATGGCGGTCATCCGTAGCCATCGTTAACTTATAGCCTGACACAAGAACCCTCCAGGACTTACAGTTTGACGTCATTTTTTTTAGGTTTGTGCAGCGTCTAGTGAGTTGTTGTTAGTAGAGCTCAAGGAAACAAGTGATCCCATTGGTTGAACTATTGATTACAACTCACGATTTGTTTTCGTTTGTGGCCAACGACTTATCTGTTGACGTCATTTTTTGGTCAGGGTCAGTCCGTAGCCATCGTTAACTTATAGATAGAATGCGCTTGGCCAAGGAGTTCACAACATTGCCATCCGGAAGTATAACGGACCAACACACAAACTCTGTGTAACCATGAACTTTTATAGTCTGGTTAATACAGTTTAGTGAGAACAACTCACAAACGCGGATGGCAAAAACAATAACAAAGGCCTGAGTGACGTCATCTGCATACTATCTATAGCCATAAAGAAGCTAAAACGAAGTGTCGGAGAGCAAAAAGACTGCTGAAAACATCAGGCCTTACGATTCATCGTGAATTATTCAAGAACTCATTTCGTGCCTAGAAGACAACAATAAAAAAGGCAAAGATCACATATTTTCTTTCAAAATTCGAAACTTCTACCGCTTGCAAACAATTATTATTTAACATCTGCAATGATCTGCTTGGACGTGAAAGCTGCACTTCATCGCCATCTACAACCAATCAAAGAGACTTGCCAAACAAATTTGTCAACTTTTTTTTCAAGACAAAATCATAACATTCGTACAGAACTAGATCGGCATTAACCATTTTTAGATACAGGTTCATTCTGTGGTACCCCTTTAGATAAGTTCCACCCAGTTTCATCTAGTTTTATAAAAGATTTGATTAAAAAGCCACCATTAAATCCTGCGACCTTGGTCCCTACCAGTACAGCTTTTGGCCAGCTCCATCGATACATTATTACCATCCATTACATCAATCATAAATACTTCCATACTGACTGGCGAAGTTCCATCGTGCTTTAAACGTGCCCTCGTCAAACAACTTCTGAAGAAACCATCACTGGACCACGATATATTAAACAAGTATCGTCCTGTATCAAATTTACCTTTTTTTCAAAACTTTTGGAGAAGGCAGTAGTGACACAATTATCAACTCATCTCAAGAACAATAGTTTGGAACAACCCTTTCAGCCAGCCTACAAACAGCAACACAGTACTGAAACGGCGCTTTTTGAAATCTTTAATGACTTGTTATGTAATGTC
>NC_088373.1:15502289-15507289 GCF_034508935.2 Berghia stephanieae | reverse complement strand
AGAGATGAAAGCATCATAGAATATTATCTCATTTCTTTTTGTGCGGCTATTTGGTCTAGTCGTATGACATTCGCCCTTCGGATCTGAAGGGCCTGAGTTCGATCCTGGCTCGGCGCATAGTTGAGTCCTTGGAAAAGACTCTTTAATCACATTCTGTCACCGTACTCAGGTGTAAAATGAGTACCTGGCCGTCAACAGCGTTGTCTTTGTCCGAAAAATTGTAATATCGCCTAATAGGCGTCATGTCATGCCCCGTCCTACATGTTAAATGTTGCTGTTGATCAGGGACCCCTTATAAAGCGCTTCTTTGAGCACATTTAGTGGATGTTGCGCTATAATATAAAAGCAGCTCATAGCTCAATCTCATTTTCTTTTCATTCATTTTTCTTCTTCTTCTTCTACCATGTCAGCGTGTGGTGAAGGATGGCGGTATTATCCCGGCGACCAGACCTGTATCAAAGTGTTTGGCAGTATCTACTCGGCATACAACGCACAGTGGGATGTTGCTGCACAGGGAGGATGTGCTGGGGGTCACCTTGTGATTATCCGGGACCCAGGGAAGAATAAGTTTGTTCAGAGTAAGTATTTGAAAAAAAAATTGAGCTTGAAGATTTTATTGAGCTTTTATATAGCGCAATATCCTTTTTTTTTTTTTAGCTTGGGCGACCGAAGAGTTTCTGGAATGACAGAATTTAAGAATTAAAGAAGCTGATATACAGAGAAGTGGTAAGACCTGGAATGAGATTAAAAAGTTAGCTCAGGATAGAGAAGGCTGGAAACTGTTTGTCTGTGGCCTATACCCTGACCCAGGGTGAAAAAGGCAATGATGATGATGATGATGAATATCCGCCAAATGTACTCAGAGCGCTTTACAAAGGGTCCCTGAACAACAACAACACATAACATGTAGAACGAGACATGACGCCTGTTAGGCGATATTACAATTTTCCGACAGAGACAACACTGTTGACTGCCAGGTATTCATATTTTTTAAACTCTCTCCTTACCAGCCATTTCCAGAATTTTCCCTGCACCATCAGGCCCACCCAACACAAAAAATATAGATTTTTCTTACTCAAACACAAAAGCAACTAGTAGATTCCATTCATGATATTGTTAAGCAAATTGAGCACTACAATATGGTGTCGAGATTTTATAGCTATAACAAAAACTTTTCTGTAAATTTTGTGATATAAAGAATAATGTAGAGTGACAAAATGGTTGATTTCATCGTAACGAATGTGACGATTTCCCTATGGTAAGTAAGGAGAGGGTTTAAAAAACGTGTTGCTGTTGTTGTCTAGAGCCGGGCTCTGCGGATGCTAAAATAAATTAATACGGACTGCCCTATGTCTGTTTTAAAAGCAGAAATATGTGATCCTACGCCTAAAAACGGTATTATGTCGGGATGATAAAGGTGCTGGAAATTGAATTTATAACCAGAAATATCAGACTTGGGTTGTGTTTGTCTGTTTTATTGTTGAGAATGAATATGATATTTCAGGGAAACAATATCAATATTTAAAATTTTTGATCAGTTGAGCATAAATTTGGGATGTGTAGCATCCGGGTCATATCGACATAATACCGTCTTGAAACGATGGGTCACATATTGGATTTCGTCAAGAGAGCAGTAACGGTAACGGTACTTGGTGTCGGCTGTTGCTGCCCTCTTGGTTCAAATGGCTTTGTGATTTAGTGATATGAATAAATCTAATGCTATGAATTGTGCTTAAACTATTAACCATATTATAAAATGATGATGATGATGTTGATGATGATGATGATGATGATGATGATGATGATGACGATGATGATGATGATGATGATGATGTTATCGTCACTGTCATGATTTTTTTCTTCTATTTTGTCTCATCTATTTCTGTCTTAGGTTTGATCCCTAAGAGACTCAAGTTTGCCTGGATCGGTCTAAAGAATTACGTTTTCAGTGGATATGTCTTTAATTGGGTAAAGGGAGGGGGCTCTCTGGTAAGTCATTTGTATGTTACAGTCATGTGACAAAATCAGTCGGATGGTGAAAAGGTTTGAACTGTGCGGCTATGTGGTCTAGTGGTAGACCACATAGCCGTCCTTCAAAACCTAAATCTGAAGAGGGTGCGTATGTAGCCGTGCCAAGTAGAAATACAGATATAAGATATAACAACATTCCAAAAAATTAGCCAGCTTCACTGAAAATAATTTTTAAAAATAAATAAATTCCCTTAATTCATCCCCAAGGGGGAAATTTTTCTTTAGGATCTTTTCCAAGGGAAGACTGGAATGCATCCCAGGCAGGCGTCAGCCTCAGTGCAGCGTCGCAAAGTGAGCTAAGGACTATCTAAATTTCGTGATGTACGAGAGAAATCAGAATGAGAAAAATTGTCGATTTTCCTATGGGTGGTAAGGAGAGAGTTAAATTTCTATATATATATATATATTTTTAATATGATATTTCAGGGTTATTTTCATCCATGGCGTACGGGCCAACCAGACAACTATAAAGGAATGGAACGATGCGTCAGAATGAATTATCTAGGACAGTGGAATGACGCCAACTGTGGATACAAGGCGCCTTATGTGTGTGAACGCCCGCCTCGCGCCAATACGATACATATCTAACTGGATTAATATGTGTTTTATTATAGTAGTGAAGAGCTTATTTTTGTACCATTCTACACAAATGAAACCATCATTATTAGTTAATTTCAAATAAACATTATAATAAGCTTTCGTATTTATCAGTTTGTTTTTTTCCATGGGTTGAATAACAAAAATTAATCTAAAACCTGGAAATCGGACATCAGTGGAATAGCAAAGTCGACTAAGGAATAGAATATCAACTTTTTGAACACTTTAAATACCTTTATCTGCTTATATTTGACGCCAAATTTGAAGGTTTTGGATAACGTTCCATCATTCAATCTCAATATAAAAATTATGGAACCTAACATTTTCCACAGTTGTTCGGAATAACGTAATTAAATATATTTTCAATGATGTTTTTCAAGTCGAACATTACAAAACCGAAGTTTTCAAAAGGCCTCAATTTTTACTTATTGTTTGAATTTTTAAATATTTTTTTCCCTTTGTTTTGCTTGATTCTTTTCTTTTTTTTTGTGTGTGTGGGGTGTGTGGTTGTTTTTTTGTATTTTTGTTGCTTTTTTCCTTGTGTGTGTGTGTGTGTGTGTGTGTGTGTGTGGTTTTTTAGGGGTTTTTTTTTTGCTGTCCAAAACCAGAGTTGTTGTTGCGTTTGAGAAATTATTAAAAATCATACATATTATGATCCAAACTAATTAAACTTCATTTGAGGCTGTCTTTTTGTGATTTATTTTCGCCTGTGAAGATCGGACTACTGCACTGAGCCTAGCCTGATCAGAGGGAAGAGAAAGAAGGAGAATGCCTGGGTTTCACCGCTAGACAATGGTAATGATAAAATAAATGGAGATCAAGGTTTGCAACTAACTAAATTACATCTACAACACAAATGTTACTGTGAATGACATAATCAGTTGGATGGTGAAAAGGTTTGAACTGAGATATTGCCAAGATTAGTTAGATTCTCAATTTTTATCAAAAATGAGTTCTTGTCAACCCTGTGTTGTACATCTTCGGGAAATATCAAAACTTAATTTCTTTATAAATATTTGTACAGCTAGTCAAGTTGAAAAAGTATGAAATTTTAGATACGTTGCTGGATACCTTTCCCATACATATGACCATAAGTTCATGAAAAATCACACGATTTACTTCAATTAAAGATTAAAAGATGGGTGAGCATAATATTTTCAGAAAATGAAAAAAAAATGAAAAACCAAAATTATCACCTTCCGACTGATTATGTCATGCACTGACACAAATAGTAACGACACAACTCTACTTATCCATTCATCCTTCTTGTCTCCCTCCCTACATCTACGAATAAGAAACGTCACTACAACCGTAACATTATATAAAACAAGACCGCTGGAAAGGCGGTATTCTGTTCAGCCGAACAAAACTTAGAAGAACTCGCTCTGGTTTCCCTCCCCATCGTTTATATAGCGCCGGGTTCGAACCCTGATTGGATAAAAGAGATGTTCAAAATACCTCGCAAATCGAGGGAGGTACGGTCAACTCAAGACTCATTCCGGTTTTGTCCTTAGCAACCAATGCTAGAGCTTAACACTCTCTTTACCGATCATTTTCAGTATTTTCCCAAAATGGCAGGCGTACCCAGCAGAACAAATTATTTTTTAAACTCAAACAAGCTCTCTACAAAACAACTTTATGTTCTTATTAATTAAACAAAGATCATTCTTCAAATAGGAATCCTTTTAGAGCAATTATATAGCGAATACCAAAGGGTTCACGTAGTGTTTTTTAAACTATTGTGCTATAAACTTAGAATCAATCAATGGCACGACATAAACAAGAACTGTACATATTTGCAGGTTTGATAAACCCACATTACTATGGGCTCATTGTTGTAATGGACACACATACTGTCAAACCAACGCATAACATTTTTTTTTTAAATTGAGTTTTATATAGCTCAATATCCACTAAATGTGCTCAAAGGGCTTTACAAGGGGTCTCTGGTCAACAGCAACATTTAACATGTAGGACGGGACATGCCGCCTGTTAGGCGATATTACAATTTTTCGGACAAAGACAGCGCTGTTAACGGCCAGATACTCATTTTACACCTGAGTACGGTGACATAAAGTGAGTAAAGAGCATTTTCCAAGGACTCAACTATGCGCCAAGCGCGAGGCTCGAACCCAGTGCCTTCCGATCCGAAAGTGAGTGTCATACCACAAGACCACATAGCCGCACATTAGAACAATGTTATATCAAGCCTATTATGGGACAGCGTGGCTCAACGGGTTATTCCATCCAGTCTTCTCTTGGAATAGACCCTAAAGACAAATTTCCCCTTGGGGATGGATAAAGGGAATTTATCTTTAGGGAATTTAGTATAACAATGTTATGTGAAGCCTATTATAGTGTTCGGTTATCAG
>NC_088373.1:15487289-15497289 GCF_034508935.2 Berghia stephanieae | reverse complement strand
TTTGGCACTTTGCAAACCATTTCAACCTGAGTATTTGTCGAAGACATCGATTGACAAAAGTTTGTATCTTGGCTGAGGTGGTCAAGGTTGTTCGCCAAGGCACTGACCTATAGAGCAGGACTGCTTTAAAATGTATTGATGATATTTGGTGTCAATGTCTAAATCACACGATCCTTTCTCGCAGTGATATTACAAATCGGACACTCAGCGACAACGGTATCGAGCGATTCAACATTTTTAACCCTCTCCTCACCACCTACAGCAAAATCGTCACATTGGTTACGGCACAATATACATTTTTCTTATTCGGATTTATTTTGTACATTACAATCTTTGAAGAATGATCTTTGTTTCGTCAATAAGAACATAAAGTTGTTTTGTAGAGAGCTTGTTTGAGTTTAAAAATTCTATTTTTCTGCTAGGTGAGTCTGCCATTTTGACAAAAATACTGAAAAAGATCGGTAAGGTATGAGTTAACTCCGGGAATAGTGAAATCGAATTAGTCAAGATTGTAAATAGGAAACAGAAGAGTGGTGTTAAATAAAACGTTTCATTAGAAGTGTAAAACCACTCTTTCCGAGGACTGGATACATATCTTGTGTCCTTGATCATCTGGTTCCAGAATGATCGCATATTATTTTCTAGTCTAAATATAAATGCTGGTCGTCAATAAAGATCATCCATCCTCGCTCTTTTACGTTGCGTAAAGTTTAAAATCTGCCTCTCCATCCTGCTACTAAAATAGCTGTGCCACCTTCTGATTCAATATGTAACCTATTCATTATTAGTCCTCCGAAGGACTGGGTAACATACACACTTTCAATGAGATTGGAACCGAAAGAGTAGAAGATAATGTGACGTCACGACCTCTCTGCCATAGTGTGGCTTACCGTAGCCATCGTTAACATATAGATAGTATGCAGATGACGTCACTCAGGCCTTTGTTATTGTTTTTGCCATCCGCGTTTGTGAGTTGTTCTCACTAAACTGTATTAACCAGTCTATAAAAGTTCATGGTTACACAGAGTTTGTGTGTTGGTCCGTTATACTTCCGGATGGCAATGTTGTGAACTCCTTGGCCAAGCGCATTCTATCTATAGCCTGACTCTAGAACCCTCTATCTAGGACTGGCAGTTTGACGTCAATTTTTAGGTTTGTGTAGCGTCTAGTGAGTTGTCGTTAGTAGAGCTCATGGAAACAAGTTATTTCATTGGTTGAACTATTGAATACAACTCACTATTTGTTTTCTTTTGTGGCCAAAGACTGGTATATTACGTCATTATTGTGGTCAGTGTCAGGCTATAACTTTACGATGGCCACGGTCTTACTCTTAAAGAGGGTGAGTTAATATATGCCATCGATTAGCACAAGGAGTTTTGTTATTTGTGACCCAACTACGTTGTCGATATTATCTATCTTACTGATTTGATGCAATGACAAATGTAGCAATGACTATCCGCACAAATCTTTGGGCCTCTTTTGTCGCTCACGAAGTGATCAAATTCGCGTCAAAATATGGGACGAAGCCGTTTCGTATATGCTATTTTAAAAAATTAATGACGACGCTGTTTATCGATGGATATGACTGAAAGTTGGCACACAGAAAAAAAGGTCATTTTAGATTATGTCAAGCGACAAAACTCGTGCGATTACCAGAAGACCGTTAAAAATAGATTTTTACTCTTTGGAGTAAAATATTTCTAAAACTACCGAGGGTGGAGGTTTTGTCGCTGACAAGGTAATACATGAACATTTCTTCTTTTTGGTTGTAAAATTTCATATGAATATGACGAGTACTTTTCCCGTATTTTACAAAACACCATCCTAATTTGCTCTTCAAGTTTCAATCTTTTAATCTACTTATTACGCAAGATACAACTAAAGGTCGAAAACGGTGTGTCTTTTTTACGAAACCCGCCGAAACCCGCCGAAACCCGCCGAAACCCGCCGAAACCCGCCGAAACTCGACAAAGTTATGGGAAGTAGGTGGCAGTAGGGAGTGAACCTAGAACTCAGGGAAGTGTACACCATTGGGGAGTGAACCTGGGACTGGGTTTCGGCGGGTTTCGTAAAAAAGAACGAGTGCTTTTTTACGAAACCCGCCGAAACCCGCCGAAACCCGGCGAAACCCGACAATATCCAGCAAAGTTATGGGAAGTAGACAACTGTGGGGAGTGAACCCGAGACTCAGGAAAGTGTACACTACTCGGGAGTGAACCTGAGACTAAGGTTATCGGCCGGTTTCGGCGGGTTTCGTAAAAAAGAATTAGTACTTTATTACGAAACCCGACAATATCCGGCAAAGTTATGGGAGTTTGGCAACATTGGGGGTGATCCTGGGAATCAGGGCGGTGTACACCAGTGGGGAGTGAACCTGGGCCTGTGTAAAAAGGATATCAGTGGGAAATAATCCTGGGACTAAAAGGAGATGGATACCATTGAAAGTTGAAGCCGTATATGGGAGTTGAGTACGAGAGGAGAATGAACCTGACACTATAGGAGATGGGCGCCAGTGTGGAGTGAACCTGGGAGTCAGGGAATTGCACACTAGTGGGGAGTTAACCTGGGACTGTGTAAAAAGGATATCAGTGGGAAATAAACCTGGGACTAAAGGGAGATGGATACCATTGAAAGTTGAAGCCGGATATGAGAGTTTGGTACCAGAAGAAAATGAACCTGACACTATAGGGGGTGGGCGCCAGTGCGGAGTGAACCGGGACTATGCAAAAAGGATATCAGTGGGAAATAAACCTGCGACTAAAGGGAAATGGATTCCATTGAAAGTTGAAGCCGGATATGAGAGTTTGGTAACAGAAGAAAATGAACCTGACACTATAGGGGGTGGGCGCCAGTGGGGAGTGAACTCGGGACTATGTAAAAAGGATATCAGTGGGAAATAAACCTGGGACTAAAGGGAGATGGATACCATTGAAAGTTGAAGCTGGATATGGGAGTTGAGTACCAGAGAAAAATGAACCTGACACTGTAGGAGATTGGCGCCAGTGTGGAGTGAACCTGGGACGCAGGGAAGTGCACACCAATTTGGAGTTAACCTGGGACTGTGGGAGATGGATAACTGTGGGTATCCGAGCCGAACTATAGGAGTTGGGTACCAGAGGAGAATGAACCTGACACTATAGAAGGTGGGCGCCAGTGGGGAGTGAACCTGGGATTCAGGGAATTGCACACCAGTGGGGAGTTAACCTGGGACTGTGTAAGAAGGATATCAGTGGGAAATAAACCTGGGACTAAAGGGAGATGGATACCATAGAAAGTTGATAGTTGGATATGGGAGTTGAGTACCAGAGGAGAATGAACCTGACACTATAGGAGATGGGCGCCAGTGTGGAGTGAACCTGGGACTCAGGGAAGTGCACACCAATTGGGAGTTAACCTCGGACTGTGGGAGATGGATAACTGTGGGTATCCGAGCCGAACTATAGGAGTGTGGTATCAGAGGAGAATGAACATGGCACTATAGAAGTTGGGCGCCAGTGGGGAGTGAACCTGGGATTCAGGGAATTGCACACCAGTGTGGAGTTAACCTGTGAATATCTAAAAAAGGATATCAGAGGGAAATAAATCCGGATTCAACTCCCAATGGTATCCATCTCCCTTTGGTCACAGATTTATTTCCTACTGATATCCTTTATACATATTCTCAGGTTAACTCCCCACTGGTGTGCAATTCACTGAGTCCCAGGTTCACTCCCCACTGGCGCCCACCCCCTATAGTGTCAGGTTCATTCTCCTCTGGTACCAAGCTCTCATATCCGGCTTCAACTTTCAATGGTATCCATCTCCCTTTAGTCCCAGGTTTATTTCCCACTGATATCCTTTTTACATAGTCCCAGGTTCACTCCCCACTGGCGCCCACCTCCTATGGATGTTATGCAGATGACGTCACTCAGGCCTTTGTTATTGTTTTTGCCATCCGCGTTTGTGAGTTGTTCTCACTAAACTGTATTAACCAGACTATAAAAGTTCATGGTTACACAGAGTTTGTGTGTTGGTCCGTTATACTTCCGGATGGCAATGTTGTGAACTCCTTGGCCAAGCGCATTCTATCTATAGTGTCAAGTTCATTCTCCTCTGGTACCAAAATCTCATGTCCGGCTTCAACTTTCAATGGTATTCATCTCCCTTTAGTCCCAGGTTTGTTTCCCACTGATATCCTTTTTACATAGTCCCAGGTTCACTCCCCACTGGCGCCCACCTCCTATAGTGTCAGGTTTCTCTCTCCTCTGGTACCCAACTCCCAAATCCGGCTTCAACTCCCAATGGTATCTTTCTCCCTTTAGTCCCAGATTTATTTCCTACTGATATCCTTTTTACATAGTCCCAAGTGCACTCCCCACTGGCTCCCACCCCCTATAGTGTCAGGTTCATTCTCCTCTGGTACCAAACTCTCATACCCGGCTTCAACTTTCAATGGTATCCATCTTCCTTTAGTCCCAGGTTTATTTCCCACTGATATCCTTTTACATATTCCCAGGTTAAATCCCCACTGGTGTGCAATTCCCTGAATCCCAGATTTACTCCCCACTGGCGCCCACCTTCTATAGTGTAAGGTTCATTCCCCTCTGGTACCCAACTCCTATAGTTCGGCTCGGATACCCACAGTTATCCATCTCCCACAGTCCAAAGGTTAACTCCCAATTGGTGTGCACTTCACTGAGTCCCAGGTTCACCCCACACTGGCGCCCATCTCCTATAGTGTCAGGTTCATTCTCCTCTGGTACTCAACTCCCATATCCGGCTTCAACTTTCAATGGTATCCATCTCCCTTTAGTCCCAGGTTTATTTCCCACTGATATCCTTTTTACACAGTCCCAGGTTAACTCCCCACTGGTGTGCAATTCCCTGACTCCCAAGATCACCCCCCACTCTTGCCAAACTCCCATAACTTTGCCGGATATTGTCGGGTTTCGGCGGGTTTCGGCGGGTTTCGTAATAAAGCACTAATTCTTTTTTACGAAACCCACCGAAACCGGCCGATAACCTTAGTCTCAGGTTCACTCCCAACTGGTGTACACTTCCCTGAGTCTCGGGTTCACTCCCCACAGTTGTCTACTTCCCCTAACTTTGCTGGATATTGTCGGGTTTCGCCGGGTTTCGGCGGGTTTCGGCGGGTTTCGTAAAAAAGCACTCGTTCTTTTTTACGAAACCCGCCGAAACCCAGTCCCAGGTTCACTCCCCAGTGGTGCACACTTCTCTGAGTTCTAGGTTCACTCCCCACTGCCACCTACTTCCCATAACTTTATCGGGATTCGTCGGGTTACGTCGGGTTTCGGCGGGTTTCGGCGGGTTTCGCAGGGTTTCGGCGGGTTTCGGCCGGTTTCGTAAAAAAGACACACCCGGTCGAAAAAAATGCCGAAAAAGCCTCCCATATTTTCGCGTTTTTTTCCTCTTGGCGGGTCATCCAAATAAATGACACCTTTGAAACTGCATAACTTGTTTATTTATGAATGGATTTTCAAAATTCAAAAACATTTTTACTCAGTGGAGATAGGTCTTTGATTTTAGCCAAATTTTTTCCTCAAAAAGAGAAAAAAACATTTTTCATAGTCATTGCTAACAAATGTGTAGATTTGCACTGCTGTATGAAACCAACACAGTATAGAGGTCTCAAAAAGTCATGAAAATCAAATGGTCTAGAATGTGTGTAAAATAGAATTATTCAAAATTTTCGGAAGTTAAACGAGTTTTTAAAAATTGTATCATACCAAATTTGGTAGCAAGGTAGAATTGTGTGACACAGAAAATGAATTTGTGTTTTTTTAAAACATACAAATATATATTTTACCAAGAATTTACTACAATTTACGACATTCAGCACTCCAGATATTGGAACGATTTGTGAGTCTTCTAAACGTTAAACCAACAGATAACACACTGATTTTGAAATGCCTCTCTTTCTCCAGCCAATGATGTGAAAAGATTCTTGATATTTGTTCCAAAAGACCATTAAAGTTGATGACGTTATCCATCAATTTGTGTGTATCTGAAAAATAGTTACTGTGAATAATTTGCCTTTCAAATTTGGACTTTGACTTTGAGTATTTGGCCAGAGAAGTTCAAACTATTACTTGGCCTTGAAAACAGAATTGCATGTTTTGCACATTTATGGGTGCTCTTTATAGCTTTCGGTGTGGTTTTAGCTAGCTGGATCAGTTTTTCTTAATAACACAAAGTATATCATCTTTTGTAAGCGCTCCCCCAACGAACGGGTGTCCTTGAATCAGTCGTTGTATTGAAAGAATAAGAAGAAATAGACAAGACAGTAGTAGTAGCATAGTAGTAGTAGTAGTAGTAGTAGTAGTAGTAGTAGTAGTAGTAGTAGTAGTAGTAGTAGTAGTAGTAGTAGTAGAAGAAGAAGAAGAAGAAGAAGAAGAAGAAGAAGAAGAAGAAGAGGAAGGAGAAGAAGAAAAATAAAGAAGTTGTAATAGTATCAGTAATAGTTGATAGTAGTATTAGTGGTTGTGGTAGTAGTAGTAGTAGTAGTAGTAGTAGTAGTAGTAGTAGTAGTAGTAGTAGTAGTAGTAGTAGTAGTAGTAGTAGTAGGAGTAGTAGTAGTAGTAGTAGTAGTAGTAGTAGTAGTAGTAGTAATAGTAGTAGTAGTAGTAGTAGTAGTAGTAATAGTAGTAGCAGTAGTAGTAGTAGTAGTAGTAGTAGTAGTAGTAGTAGTAGTAGTAGTAGTAGTAGTAGTAGTAATAGAAGCCGTAGTAGTAATTGTAATAGAAGTAGTAGTAGCAGTAGTTATAGTTGATGTTGTAGTAATAGTAGTAGTAGTAGTAGTAGTAGTAGTAGTAGTAGTAGTAGTAGTAGTAGTAGTAGTAGTAGTAGTAGGCGTAGCAGAAGAAGAAGAAGAAGAAGAAGAAGAAGAAGAAGAAGAAGAAGAAGAAGAAGAAGAAGAAGAAGAAGAAGAAGAAGAAGAAGAAGAAGAAGAAGAAGATTTAAGAAAAAGAAATTGGAATCGGAAAAAGGAGGAGGGGGAGGAGGATAAATTATTTTGAAGTCGAAGAGACAAAGAGGAGTGCAAGGAAGAAGGCTAACGAAAATGGAGTGCAATTCAACAGCTCAAGACTGTAGATACAACAGTGTGATACCACCTATTATCAGTGACAATCTCTTGTTTTATTTCCAACTTGTCAATTGGACCATTCTCATAGGGACCATCAACACTTTTGGCGTCATTAGCAACGGGCTAAACATCGCGGTCATATACAACATGGGGTTCACGGAGAAAAACACCATCAACTTGAGCCTCTTTGCTTTGGCTATATCTGATTTCGGCTCTTGTTTGACATCACTGTGGCTGTCGGTGGGGTTGAATCCTTGGTTCAAGAGGCTACGTTTACCATTTGACTCCTATGAAATTTCATATATTTACGGGGCTTGGCCTCATGTGGCCTTTACAAAAATAACAACGTTGATAACTGCCTTTATAACATTTGAGAGGTGTCTCTGCGTTTGGATGCCTATCAAGATTAAATCTATTATTACTCGGAAACGGATATTATGCTATATAGTTTTCTGCTTTGTGCTTAACTTTGCGCTGCTGGTACCAATGTTTTATGCAAACAGAATAGAAAATAAGTTTTATATTAAATACAATAGAACAATGCTTGGACTTGTCTATTCTGAAAATCGAGAAGAAATCGAAGGCGTTGTCTATTTATTTCTAAACGTTTTCCTGTCAATGTTTGCCTTCGTTATGATTATAATATTAACAATTTTACTAGTTGTGAAACTTCAAGAAAAGTCAAAATGGCGGCAGATGGCAACTGGTGTGTCAAGTGATGTGAGCAAGAATGAAAACAATACAAATTGCGACAGTAAAAAGAAAGATGCAAATGTTAGCAGCAAAGACCAGAAAGTTTCTAGGATGGTTGTGATGATATCGACGTTGTTCATCGCTTGTTTTATTCCGACTGTTGCCGTGCACTTCGCTATGTGGTTGGAGAGGAAGATTGCTTTCCAAGGAGTGTACGATAACCTGAATGAGGTCATGGCTTCCTGTACGTTTTTCATGGAATCGGTGAACACCTCTGTCAACATTGTCATCTACTACAAGAACAGTTCCAATTATAAAGCTGTTTTTGACAAAATGTTCAGATCTAAGAAATGATATGTTTTATTTTAAAATTTTACTTCGTTTTGGAAACAAAAAGTCAGTAACATTTTGTAAAACAGTACCTAGGCGTCCTATTTACTTGTCATGAGGAAGTCCTGCCATCACATCTTGTTACCTAGGTACACATAGTATTGGCAGGCCTGATAACGGAACACAATCCTGTATTTGGTATAATAGCATTGTTGTAATGAGCAATATTTTGAGTTGGTTTGAGACTAATTTCCAATACAACGATGAGCTAAAAGCAATTTAGGTTTCCGGCCTGCAAATAAGTACACGATAATTATTACCATTTATCCGCTAGCTTACAGCTAATCCCTATAATTCTTTGTAAACAAAATGAAACTTCGAATAAATTAGTTGTCTGTGCATGAGTGTATTTTGGTCCGTTTATGGGGGGCGAAGTGGCCGAGTGGATAAGGCATTGCACTGTGACCCGGAAGGACCCGGGTTCGAGCCCCGCTTCAGGCACTTTTGTTTTTTTCCCATGAGCAAGATTATTAACCCCTCAATTTGCTCACTTGGACAACATAAGTGATTCCTGTTGATATCAGACATCTTGTTTGATGAGTTATCTATATTCCTTCGTGGAATGCCTGGGCGACGATATCTTATAATGTCGTGGCGAAAAAGGCATTTTTCTTTTTATGATTAAAGCTTGAACTGATGCGATTTTTGAAAAAAGCGTTTTCGCAGAATTCGCCTTTGATATCAGATTTTCATTTTCTGTCCTTAGACACAAGAGCTGGAATAAACTGTCACCCGAGCCCATTGAAATGCGTAGAAATGTAGAAAAATCAAGTCCACTATTATAGTGCACTTGGCCCTTTAGTCTTGTTTTATTTCCAAGAGGTTGTTGACCAAGATGAGAAAGAAGTAGAAGAAGAAGAAGAAGAAGAAGAAGAAGAAGAAGAAGAAGAAGGAGTAGAAGAGGAGGAGGAAGAGAAGAAATAGTAGAAGTAGTAGTAGTAGTAGTAGTAGTAGTAGTAGTAGTAGTAGTAGTAGTAGTAGTAGAGGAAGAAGAAGAAGAAGAAGAAGAAGAAGAAGAAGAAGAAGAAGAAGAAGAAGAAGAAGAAGAAGAAGAAAGAAGAAGAAGAAGAAGAAGAAGAAGAATGAGGATAAGGAGGAGGAGGAGGAGGAGGAGGAGGAGGAGGAGGAGGAGAAAAAGAAGAAGAAGAACAAGAAGAAGAAGAAGAAGAAGAAGAAGAAGAAGAAGAAGAAGAAGGATGAGGAGGAGGAGGAGGAGGAGGAGGAGGAGGAGGAGGAGGAGGAGGAGGAGGAGGAGGTGGAGGAGGAGAAGAAGAAGAAGAAGAAGAAGAAGAAGAAAAGCTGCACTGATAAGACCTTCAGCATCTTTTGGCACTCATGATTTTAGAAACTAGGGAGCAGGCATCGATTGTGAGATAAAGATCTGAACAAGTCTGTATGAAATGTGCCGGACAAAGCAAGAAAGAAAAATGCAAGACAAAAACCCCCCAAAAATCAGTCTACCTCAACTGTGGATCGAACCTCAGACCTGATTACTAGCCATACGTGCTACCGTAATACCCCACGGGTCCTGTCCGGCACTAGTTCATACACATTTGTTCAAATCCTTATCTTACACCGGTGCCTACTCCCCAGTTTCCAAAATTAATATTTTCAAAAAATAAAAATGGAGTAGCCCAAATATCTTCGTCCTTGTCCTCGTCCTCTAGTGTTCAATGTTTGTGTTGTTTGAGCGAGGGTTCACAGTGTAAAACGCGTGCTCTTATGAAGAATATATTTAATTTATTAAAATTGTCCCAACTATCGAGAGCCTCTGTGGTGTAATGGTAGCACGTCTGACCGGTAATCAGGATGTCTGAGATTAGATCCCCAGTC
>NC_088373.1:15472289-15479789 GCF_034508935.2 Berghia stephanieae | reverse complement strand
TCTATCTTTTAAAAAACACAGACAGACATACCAGCATGGCTTTGGGTAGATGGCATACTGATATTTTTTCGTTACTCCTGTCGTATTTATAAGGACGGAGAGAGGCCATCAGCGTTGTCTGTGGGGAAAGACAGGAAAGCGTTATGAGGAATGATAGAAAAATCATAATATTTGCTATAAAATACAAGTATCTACACCTTCGGACGCAAAGTATTAGCAGTTATAGTCCGTTTCAAAATACATAATCACACATTTCGATCTGTTCGGGCTAACCCACACCGGAGACTGACTCCGACGACCCGGATAAAGACGTCGGGCACGGACAAAATACTGAAAATAAAGAGAAGAGCCGCTAGACCTACCCATACCAAGCTCGGAAAACAAAACGGCAGAGGACGTCGGGTGCTTGGTATGTGTAGGTCTAGCGGCTCTTCTCTTGATTCTTAGTAATGTATGATGGTAGTAAAAGTACCCTTTTGTGATCAGATGTTCCTATACTTGATTTGTTAATGCTTTTGTGTGCGTTCTGGATGCTGCAGTAGCACCTATCTAAAATAATATCATCGCGATTGGGAATTGTAACAAATTGATGAAATGTAGAATTGAATGATGGACACGGTAACAGTCACCAAGGAAAATGACTGGTGCATCTGGATTTTTTCGTAGACAACAGAATGCTTGTTCTTCAATAATAACTTGAGCAGTGATTTCGTTTGCGTCTGGTGGTATAGATAGTATGCGCTTGGCTAAGAGGCTCACAACATTGCCATCCGGAAGTATAACGGACCAACACACAAAACTGTGTGTATCCATGAAAGTTTATAGTCGGGTTAATACAGTTCAGTGGGCATTACTCATAAACGCGGATGGCAAAAAACATCAACAAAGACCTGAGTGACGTCATCTTCAAACTATCTATAGTCTTTACAATATTATTATCGTTGACACACCATTTGTCGTTGATATGCAGACATATTCCGCCATCGTTTTGTTTTCCAATTAAGCAATGTCGATCGTGTTTGATGATAGTAAAATTGTCGATTTCTATTCTTTTATTGCGATCATTATCAGTAAGCCACGTTTCTGTTTACATAGTATACCGACGTTTCTATCATCTTTATCAAATTTACACAGTGTAGCAACACAATCAATTTAGTTACGAAGAGATCTTACACACGACAAAATAATGTATGGTAATGGTGGTTTGTTTCCTCTCCTATTTACTCTTTCCATTATTCCACCTCTCTTTCCTCTTTTCCTCTTCAGTTTAATTGAATGAATAAAAAGATGATCGTTTCAGAGTTGTATTGAAAATAATAGGACGTGCAAATGGATTTAGGCGTAGTATTTCTTCCTTGATGTAAAAATTATTAGTGTGTTCATTTCCGTCGCCATCTTGTTCGACATTTTTGTTGTGATGCATTCGAAATCAATAAATGGAGATATGCGAGTTTAGACGTGAAAATGTGTGTAAATCCTTTATATAATTATATAATTCGAAGTAACACGAACTTACTGTCGTGTAAAAATATAATGATATCTTGACGAAGACGATGTAAAGCACGTAAAATGGACAGGAAAGTGTAAACATTGTAAACCTCGTGTCGCTGTGCTGTTTTAAAAATCAATCCGTTTGTGAACCCTTGACTGTTATTCAATGTAGGTCTGGAGACAGCAGAAATGTGGTTTCTTAGAAGGATGTTAAGAATCTCATGGACAGAGAAGAAAACTAATGAAGAAGTATTAGAGCAAGCTGAAACTAAAAGGCTATTAATTCGTACAATACGAAAAAGACAAATGCAATTTTTAGGACACCTAAATCGACATAAATGTATTGAACATCTTGCTCTCTCACAGGAAAGATAGAAGGTAAAAAGAGTAAAGGTAGACCAAGAAAAGCATATTTGAATAGTTTGAACAGCTGGAGGTGACAAAGAAAGAGAAGAGTAATATTAGTTTTCTGAGGTTATCTGATCAGAGAGAGGAATGGCGTATCATGATCACCGTTGTCTGGCACAGACTTGGTACTTGAAGAAGAAGAAATAGGTCTTTCTGATTGTTCAGTACTGAGCATGAATCAAGGGATAATGTTTGTTTCATTTGTTCAATATCATGATAAAATACAGTTGTGGGTTTTTTTCCGCTTGTCAATCCTTGAATATCATTTAATGCATCATTCTGATTGATTAGTACTCAACATGAACCTAAGGGATATTGTTTATTTCATTTGTTCAATTGATAGTATGCGCTTGGCTAAACGCTCTTAACATTGCCACCCAGAAGTGTAACAGACCAACACACAAAAATGTGTGTAACCTTGAACGTTTATAGTCTGGTTTACACAGTTTAGTGAGAATTACTCATAAACGCGGATGGCAAAATCAATAACAAAGACGTGAGTGACGTCAACTTCATTATATATATATATATATATATATATATATATATATATATATATATATATATATATATATATTATGATAAAATACAGTTGTGAGGTTTTTTTCGACACATGCTGTTTGTAAAATATCACCATTTTAGTTTCGAATATAATAAAATAAATAAATAAATAAATAAAACGCATAGCAGCAATATATAAAGTTTTATACATAATATTGAGCTTTCATATAACACAACATCAGTAGTTGGAATTAAATGACTCCCAACTTGACAGTTGCAATTGAAAGCTGGTTTTACAAAACTCGTTATAAGTCTATTTTTTCTACTTT
This sequence comes from Berghia stephanieae, assembly GCF_034508935.2. Classification (NCBI taxonomy): domain Eukaryota; kingdom Metazoa; phylum Mollusca; class Gastropoda; order Nudibranchia; family Aeolidiidae; genus Berghia; species Berghia stephanieae. The sequence continues at coordinate 15,477,060 of NC_088373.1, read as the reverse complement.
TTGATAGTTTCCATCCATGAGATAAATTGAAATGTAAACTTTACTTTAAGCATCAATTAACACAAAAATGTCCCTAGATATGCGTGTTTATTAAATATGATGAAATAACAAACCGAATGAGACGTTTTAGTGGAAATAATCCTCAATATCTCAAAGTGGGAGAAAAAAAAACGGAGTTGGGGAGTATCGGAAAAGCACTCTCCAATTGGATTCAATAGTCTGATGTCACGTCGCCCAGCAACGGCGGCCATCGTCGTTCTAAACAAAGAAAATAGGTACTTTTTATTCTTCATGCTGGCTAGAACTTTTCATATGTCTTGTGATAAGAATGTGTAAAAGTCAAAACATGATCAGATTTATAATGGCTTTTATTCCCTCTGGATACGCTATTATGCTCGTCGGAGAAATATTTTATAAGGGTGTCCGCCATTGTCCCGATAGTTTAGAGCCAGTTACTAAGTTACCATGCGTCATTACGAGGGAAATGACGTCACGACTGTTGAAGCGTATTAACAAGGCGCGATTACATTTCATTTTCAAAGACAACGCTGTTAAAACAAGAAAACTCATTTCAAGCATGGGGTGTGGTAAATGATATATTTTTTTCGAAAATTCTATTCTGCATCGCTCGCAGCGGGACTCAAACCAGAAACATATCAGTCCGCGGGCGATTGTGTCAAATATTATACCACAAGACCACAAGATCGATTGGTGTCCAATCTTGCCAGATATTCTGAGTTTACGAATGTTACGGCCACAACCTCTGCAAAAGCGCGGCTATGTGGTATAGTGGCATGACACTCGCTTTCGGATCGGAAGGTCCTGGGTTTGAGTCTCGCTCGGCGCATAGTTGAGTCCTTGGAAAAGACTCTTTACTCACATTCTCACACCGTACTCATGTGTAACATGAGTACCTGGCCATTAACAGCTTTTTCTCTGTCCGAAAAAATTGTAATATCGCTTAACCGGCGTCATGTACCGTCCTACATGTTAAGTGTTGCTGTTGGTCAGGGACCCCTTGTAAAGCGCTTTGAGCACGTTTAGTGGATATTGCTCTATATAAAAGCTCAATTTTATTTTTCACTCACCGTTTCATATTGTGCCAAAGGTTTTACGTTACTGACATCAAACTTTTTCACTATCTCCTGGTCGTGGATGATCCTGTCTGTAAAAAAAAGATATGAATATCAAATATCATTTTGTAGTGTTTAACCCTCTTCTTACCAACTAAAGGAAAATCGTCACATTCGTTACGCAACGATACAACCAACATTTTTTCTTATTCAAATTTCTTTTCTACATCATCAATTTTTTAAAAAATGAACAGTGTGTTGTAGAGTATCTATGTTTTGATATGTGTTGCTAAAGAAATTATGTATGGCAAGAACTTACTGCTCTTTGTGTTTGAGTGATAAAACACCTATTATTGTGTTACTTGGGTCTGAAGTTTAGGGGGGGGGGATCCTGAAAATGGCTGGTAAGGAGAGAGTTAAATACTAACGAAAGAGTGAAAATGGAGAGGATTTGTACGGGAACAATACAGACAATGGACGTTTCGGGTTGTACCCCATTGTTCCAATACAAAGTCTCTCCATTTTCACTCTTCCATTAGTATTTTCACGATCACAGGCAGCCCCTACCGTTTTCTACTTTTGTATTGTGTGTAGTTTAATTAGTCCTTCAATGACGTAAGACCCATGGACCCAGAGTTTATCCCGGTTTTATCTCGGGAAACAACGGAAATTCAATTGCATGCTACAATTTGGATAGGACCGTAGCCATTTTTAACTTATAGCCTGACACAGAAATATTTGAATATGTTCAGTCAATGAGATCAAGATCTTAAGTTAATATATTATTATGACAAGTTCAAAGAAAAACGGACTGCTGTGTTCACATTAGGACTTATAGTTTGACGTCATTTTTTAAAGGTTTGTGCAGCGTCTAGTGAGTTGTCGTTAGTGGAGCTCAAGGAAACAAGTGATTCCATTGGTTGAATTATTGTATACAACTCACGATTTGTTTTTGGGGAGGCCATTTTATCTTTAGTGCGGCTATGTGGTCTAGTGGTATTACACTCGCTTTATGATCGAGCCTTGCTCTGCGCAAGATGAGTCCTTGGAGAAAGCTCTTTACTCACATTCTCTCAGCGTACTCAGGGAAGTGCACACCATTGGGGAGTGTTTGTCTTTTGTCACACAAAACTGCCAAGATCAAGACACAAGTTTTGACGATTCTGGTATATGGCTTAGTTCTTGCCCAATTGTGAATTTTTCATCGATGTTTCATTTTTTACGAAACCCGCCAAAAACCATAGTCTCAGGTTCACTCCCCACTGGTGTACACTTCCCTGAGTCTCAGGTTCACTCCCCACTGTTTCCTACTACCCATACCTTTGTCGGATATTGGCGGGTTTCGGCGGGTTTCGTAAAAATGTAATTGCTTTTTAAAGAAACCCGCAAAAACCTAGTCCCAGGTTCACTCCCCATAGGTGTACACTTCCCCGAGTCCCAGGTTCCGTCTCCACTGCTGCCTACTTTCCATAACTTTTTCGGGTTTCGGTGGGTTTCGTAAAAAAATAAATACCCGTTTTTCTTTGAACTTGTCATAATAATATATTAACTTAAGATCTTGATCTCATTGACTGAACATATTCAAATATTTCTGATTTCCACCTTGTACCAAAACAGCGCCATACATTTCCCAATATATTTTTTTTTCTCAAACCCTCTATATTGTGCAAGTATGAAAAGGTCGAATGAGTAATGAAGGTTTGTTTTTGTGTTAATTGATTTATCAAAACGACACGGTTAGCACCAACATGTAAATATTATTTTACTTTTGTTGAACATTTGTAACCAAATATCAAGTTGCCAATGTTTTGAGGACAATATAGCGGTGTTTCTTTTTTACGAAACCCGCCGAAACCCGCCGAAACCCGCCGAAACCCGCCAAAACCCGCCAAAGTTATGGGAAGTAGGCAGCAGTGGGGAGTGAACTTGGGACTCAGGGAAGTGTACACCATTTGGGAGTGAACCTGAGACTATGGTTATCGGCGGGTTTCGGCGGGTTTCTTAAAAAAGAAACACCCACAATAAAGATATATTATTAATATTATTATTATTATTATTATTATTATTATTATTATTATTATTATTATTATTATTATTATTATTATTATTATTATTATTATTATTATTATTATTATTATTATTATTATTATTATTATTATCATTATTATTATTATTATTATTATTATTATTATTATTATTATTATTATTATTATTATTATTTACTTATTCATTATTCTATCTGGCTAACTTGCCAGCAAAACACCAGATCGATGCAATGAGTCACACTAAAATACTTACTCATGCACTGCCGGACTTTCCTTTGTTCGGCTAGATGTTCATATTGGCTCGGGCCGGCAGAGCAGTATCGATACGGGTATCGGATGTGTACGGGTATTTCTTTGATCGGTATTGATGGTACCGATGTTCGTTTTTCTCGACAACGTACAGGTTGCTCGTGCGTCTGGGGTTCCTTTGTGCGAAGATATAGTGAGTAGAATTATTGGGAGTTACTTTTTTTTTTTTTTTTTTTTTTTTTGATACTTGGCCTTTTGCTGTTTTGTTTTTTTTTTTTGTTTTTGATTTTTGTTTTTTTTTTTTTGTTTTTTATTTGCTATTTTTGCTTTGTTTTTTTGTAGCAATGACTATCCCGCACAAATCTTTGGGCCTCTTTTTCGCTTACGAAGTGCTCGAATTCGCGTCAAAATATGGGACGAAGCCGTTTCGTATATGCTATTTTAAAAAATTAATTACGACGCTGTTTATTGCTGAATATGACTGAAAGTTGGCACATAGTTAGAAAAAAGGTCATTTTAGATTATGTCAAGCAACAATACTCGTGCGATTACCAGAAGACCTTTAAAAATAGAGTTATACTCTTTGGAGTAATATATTTCTAAAACTACCGGGCGTGGAGATTTTGTCGCTGACAAGGTAATACATGAACATTTCTTCTTTTTGGTTGTAAAATTTCATATGAATATGATGAGTACTTTTCCCGTATTTTACAAAACACCATCCTAATGTGCTCTTCAAGTTTCACATTTGTTACGCAAGATACAACCAAAGGTCGAAAAAAAATGCCGAAAAAGCGTCCCATATTTTCGCGTTTTTTTCCTTTGCGGGTCATCCAAATAAATGACTTCTTTGAAACTGCATAACTTGTTTATTTATGAATGGATTTTCAAAATTCAAAAACTTTTTTACTCAGTGGAGATAGGGCTTTGATTTTAGACAAAATTTTTCCTCAAAAAGAGAAAAATACATTTTTCATAGTCATTGCTATTTTTTGTTTCAAGTGTTATTGCTTGATCTCACCGAGGTTGTTATTGATGCAGTTGCTGGGTTTTTTTTCTTTGGGGGGGGGGGGGGTCATTGTTTTGTTCTGTTTTTGGTTATTTTTCTTTCTTTTTTTCTTGTTTTTGTTCTTTATTTTTTAGTTTTTTTGTTTGTTTGTTTTGTTGTTTTTTGTTCGTTTGTTGTTTTGTTTTGTTTTGTTTCTATTTTTGGTTCTTTTTATGTGCTTTGGTCTTGTGTTATGGCATAGGCCATTAAACCTGCATGTTCCTAGTTCGAGTCTTGATATAAAGATTTTAAATTGATTCCTTTGAAAATGCTCACATTTACTCACATTCACTCACCATACGCAGGTGTAAAATTAAAAGTAGCAAGAAGGTAACAACGATAGCTCTATGGAGATA
>NC_088373.1:15459789-15469789 GCF_034508935.2 Berghia stephanieae | reverse complement strand
GTGGGTTTGGATGTCAGACCTATATATATATATATATATATATATATATATATATATATATATATATATATATATATATATATATATATATATATGTGTGTGTGTGTGTGTGTGTGTGTGTCTGTGTGTGTACACATTGTCTTTTATCCATTTGAGATGTAGATTTCAAGTGCACACTATCAGCTTATTTAGTTTGAGACTACCTAAAAGTCTCACCCAGACACCAGCACAATATTCCTCTAAGAAGCATAAACTCACATGCTTACAAATCATATATGTTTTTTTAAAAAAAAACAGTTCAAAAAAGAGAGATGATTTACAAGGGAAAAAATATCATCTCCCAAAACTCTAACTATACATTCGACTGTTTCCCTCCCAGCCAAGGACTCCGGCCAGCCAGGGTCAGGACTAAACTAAGTAATCACATTCCAAGACAAAGACAGAGAGAAAGTTGGAAAACAGATACAGGGGGATAGAAGACGCAGTAAGTACCTCCCTGCCCACTCTGGGACTCTTAGAACAATCTGTTTATCAAATTACTGTACTAGGGGAAAAAAGACAACCAACAATATTCTGCATTTTTCCAATGAGTTTAATTATCAGAGTCGTTAAAGCGTAGATATATGTGACCCTTCGCCTCAAAACGGTATGAAGTCGGGTTGGTTAAGATATTGAAAATTGAATTTATAGCCAGAAATATCAGACTTGCGTTGAGTTTGTATGTTTTATTGAGGACAATGGATACAAGTTTAAGGGTGCTAACGCCAACAATTTATATTTTTGACCAATTTAACATTTAATTCGGCTTTTAAGCATTTGGTTCGCTCCAACATAATACCGTTTTGAGACGATGGGTCACATATGTAGACGAAATTAAAAATAAATAGAATCACTCTCCAAATAAAAAAAGAAATAGAATAATTCATATTTTGGGTCATACTAGGATTCACCAAATTTTAAGAAAAGAAAAAAACTAGACTAAAAAGTATATAGTACAAATCCATAAGATGCAAAAAGAACACTGTGCCCAATACCGCAAATCTTATTAATGCTGTGCTTTTAGGCAAAATATTCACAGCATTCGCCACTCTGGTTAGACCTAGCAAAACACAAAGCTGTGTTTAGCCTTTAACGTTTAACCTTGATTGATATAATCTAATGAGAAACAATCAACCATATGGCGGTCTAACTAACATAATAACAAAGAGTTAAGTGACGTCAGCATCGTTCCTTCTATACGTTGCGTGTTTATTGTCCGCCAGGTAGTACATACAGGGAACAAAAGAGCGATATCAAAATAATGGTTCCAATCTTATAGGAAGTGTAACGTCAGTTTTCCGGAAGATTGAACACATACATTGTGCGATTGACATTCTGGTTTCAGAGTGCTGCTACCTTATTGTCTAGCATAAATGTGACCCTTCGCCTCAAAACGGTTTTAAGTCGTGTTGGTTAAGAAATTGAAAATTGAATTTATAGCCAGAAATATCAGACTTGTATTGAGTTTGTATGTTTTATTGAGGAGAATGGATACCATATTTAAGGTGCTAATGCCAACAATTTATATTTTTGACCAGTTTAACATTTAATTCGGCTTTTAAGCATTTGGTTCGTTCCGACACAATACCGTTTTGAGACGATGGTTCACAATTGAGCTTTTATATATCGCAATATCCACTAAACGTGCTCAAAGCGCTTTACAAGGGGCCCCTGGCCAACAGCAACATTTAACATTTAGGACGGTACACGACGCCTGTTATTACCATTTTTTTTTGGACAGAGACAACGCTGTTAACGGCGAGGTACTCATTTTACACCTGAGTACTGTGAAGGAATGTGGGTAAAGAGCCTTCTCCAAGGACTCAACTATGCGCCGAGCGAGGCTCGAACCCTGGACCTACCTATCCGAAAGCGAGTGTCATACCACTAGACCGAATAGCCGCACAATGCTGGTCGTCAACAAAGATCTTCCATCTTCGTTCTTTCACGCTCCGTAATAATGACTTGAGCGAAGAATAGGGCCTCAACAGCACTCTTGCATCTTCTTCTTTCCTTGATACAGACCTTTGCCTCATTCCAGGTAAGATTGGAGACACACAAATCTTGTGCGGCTATGTGGTCTAGTGGTATGACACTCGCTTTAAGATCGGAAGGTCCTGGGTTCGAGCCTCGCGCTCGGCGCATAGTTGAGTCCTTGGAAAAGGCTCTTTACTCACATTCCCTCACCGTACTCATGTGTAAAATGAGTACCTGGCCGTTAACAGCGGTGTCTTTGTCCGAAAAATTGTAATACCGCCTAACAGGCGGCATGTCCCGTCCCACATGTTAAATGTTGCTGTTGACCAGGGACCCCTTGTAAAGCCCTTTGAGCACATTTAGTGGATATTGCGCTATATAAAGCTCATTTAAATCTTGGTGAAGGCTTAACTTCCATGTCTTGTTTCGGACGACCGCGTTTCATCTTGCCCTGAAGGTTTACGTTTCCATTCCAGAGCCTGATTGGTGAAATAACAATCATGAGAATCTGACTTTACATCTTGCTACAAAATAGTTATATCACCTTATCATTGTGACGTCACCTTGTGCGGCTATGTGGTCTTGTGGTATGACACTCGCTTTCGGATCGGAAAGTCCTGGGTTCGAGCCTCGCTCGGCGCATAGTTGACTCCTTGGAAAAGGCTCTTTACTCACATTTTCTCACCGTAATCAAGTGTAAAATGAGTACCTGGCCGTTAACAGCGAGCGTTGTCTTGGAATAAAAATTATTAAAGCGCCTAATAGGCACCATGTCTCGTTTTATATGTTGGCTGTTGCTGTTGGTCAGGGAGCCTTTATAAAGCGCTTTGAGCACGTTTAGTTGGTATTGCGCTACATAAAAGTTCAATTTAAAATGTTTTTATGATACAATATGTAACCTGTTCACTGTGAATACATTACCCGGAGGACTGGTCATACACTTCCAATGACTTTAGAATCGGTAAAAAGGAAGGTGTTACGTCACAACTTCTCTGCTGTCTTGCAAATTGATTTACTATTCTTCACAATGAATGAACTGGTCACTCCTAGGCTAATACTAATACTTTTTAGACTTAAAAAGACATTGCATGGAAGGAGGCAACCTTTAAGTTGAAATGTTTGGAGAACACTTTGCCCATAATATCTGTAGATGGAACGAAATTGACGTCACTCAGTTCTTTGTTGTTTTTTTTAAATATACAGTCATTTTGGTGACTTATTCTCTCCTAATTATATTATCATTCAGACTATAAACATTCAAGGATACACATTGTTTGTTTGTGTTGGTACGTTAAATCATGCTGGCATTGTTGTGAGTATTTTTACCTAAACACATATCATCAATAGAAAAGGAGAAATAAATCAAAAAGAAATCCTATCCGTAAATAATTAAATAAATAATTTAGCTTTATATATAGCGCAATATCCACTAAATGTGCTCAAAGCGCTTTACAAGGCGTTGAGCACATTTAGTGGATATTGCGCTATATAAAGCTCAATTATTTATTTAATTATTTACGGATAGGATTTATTTTTCTTCTATCCGTAGTCGTGGAAGGCTGGGGGGGGGGGGGTTGGGTTTCTTTTTTTTTTTTTTTTTTGGGGGGGGGGATAGTTTAGTTTTCTTGTATTTTTCTTTTTTGCTTTGTCTGGCACTGTTTCATGTATGATTTAAGACCTATGTCGAGTTCGAGCTGGATTATAATATTATATGACCTACTTTTAGTTTAGACCACAGGGAAAAGGGATTTCAATCCACATCATCAAGACGGCAACAACGCCAGTCATGAATATGGTTAAGTCATGGAGACCTGCGGCACTCGCCACATTTCTTAGGCCACGCCGTTGACTCGTCTTCATAACACTATTCTGACAATGAGACAGGCCTTTGTAGTTTACACCGCTACTCATTTTTCTGGTCGATTCCATCGGCAGATGAGGTTTGTAATACAATTCTCTGGTGTAGCGCGCAACTCTTATAAGCTCAGTAAACACATGTCTTGGGTACATACCATTCTTAATTCCATCACCATCATCATCATCATCGCCTTTATTTTCATCATCATCATCATCATCATCATCATCATCATCATCATCATCATCATCATCATCCTTATCACCTTCATTATCATCTTTATCGAGGTCTTCATCTTCGTGGAGGTCAACGACATCGTCGTTATCCTCATCATCGTCATCATCATCATCATCATCATCATCATCATCATCATCATTATCATCATTAACAATATTACCACCACCCCCGTCTTTCTCATTGAAATACAGCCACCTCGTTCCCTTCTTCTCCACAACAAAGTTATTCTGAACAAACCAATACCATACAGCATCCAAACCCACCTGTCTATAAATCTCCTTTATCCTTCCCTTTTTAAATTTTAATTCATACAAGAAGGTAATATCAATGAGAAAATATTCCTTTGCATTCGCAATTCTAATATAGGGCTCGATAAATTCATTCCTATTCATATCTTTTATAAATGACACCTCGAGAACGCGCCGATGTTTTAGTTCTAAATCAGAACTCCAGTTCCCTGTCTCAAGATAACACGCTAGAAACTCAGTAAGATAAAATAGTTGACGATTACTAAAACGTTTCTTTGGTGGGTGCCTGAGAATCAAAATTAGGTGAACATTTTCAGTGCAAACTCCACCAATGATTATTGGAGAATAACACCTGGTAGCTTTACACTGGGGCAATGCGTTGTTCAAACGGTCTTGGGTTTGGACTGGCATGGAACCGGCTGGAATATCACAGTTCCATTTGGGATGATTTTGTCTTAATCCTTCCAAACCTAGACTGACCTGAAAGAGCAATTGTGGTACAGGCATAGATTTGTGATTATCAAAACATGAGAGCTACAAGTGATAAAATGTAGGGGTGACAAAAGTAGACCTTCAGAGACGTCTCAGAGACATTCAGTCTATAGGGAATGAGATAAGCGGAAGAGTAGCGTCCCTTGATTGGACGTCACCTTACAGAGAGAACGACAATATGGTTTTGCGCATGCATCTTCTCGACCTCGCTTTCGGTGAAGTGTCTCATGGAAGCGAGGACGAGAATGCATGCGCAAAACCAATATGACGTTCCCTCTTTAATAACTTCTCCGCCGATGACGTCCAATCAAGGGGCGCTACTCTTCTGCTAATCTCATTCCCTATGAAAAATTTAATTATTTTTTTTTCTTCAAAAAAAATGTCCATTAACTCCCTTTGGAATTGTGTAAAGAACAACCTCTAACAAAATTAACAACTACCTCAAACAGCAAACCTTTAATGAATACAGAGACCAAACGCATCTTGAGAAAGAAGAAAAAAAATGGTTCAAAAGAGCAAAACTGTCTCCATCTGAGACTGTTCTTAAGAAATGTCGAGATATCAAACGATCTGCGAGAAACCAGTGCCGAACAGCTTATTCAGAGTACATCAACAAAATCATTGACGAAGGCACATGAAGAAGTAAACAACTCTGGCCGTACATTCAAAGTGAAAATAAAGAAAGCTTTTGAATAGCGCCACTGAAAGATAAAAATCAAAAGTTGACAGCAAGAAAGGCAAATAATATCTTGAATGAACAATTTCCATCGTTTTTTTTCCGAATCATCCAGCAAAGACGAGAGGAAACTCATTGGAACCAAAGTAGACCCAATGGAGCAAATCACTTTATCTAAGAAAGGTCGCTCTCATACTTATGAGAAACCTCAATGAAAATAAGGCCTCTGGACCAGATGGCATATCAGCTAAATTCTTAAAAACGTTCTGTAACGAGATGGCACCTGTCTATAAATTCCTTTACCAAGTCTCATTGGACCAAGTTCAAGTTAGTGAAAACTGGAAAGATACCCGCATTACAACGATATTCAAAAAGGGAGACAAACACAGTGCTGAAAACAATAGGCCAATATCTCTCACATCAATATCATGTACACTGACGGAACACGTAATATGTAGCAATATCATGAAACACGTTGATAACCACAACCTGCTGACTTTTGTCCAACATAGCTTTCGCAGACATCGTTCATGCGAGTCACAAATGATCATGACTTGTGATGATTTTGCTAGAAAAAAATTAATAAAAGGGACCAGGAAGATGCCATTGTACTGGATTTCAGCAACGCATTTGATAACAAAAAATGAATAACCACCTAATAGGCGGCATGTGTCGTCCTACATCTTGTTGCTGTGACTAGGGACTTCTTGTAAAGCGCTTTTAGCATGTTTACTGTATATTGCGTAATAGTAATGCTCTAGTTTTCTTGTGTATGTTTGTGTGTGTGTGTGTGTGTGTGTTTAGTTGTTGTTGTTTTTTGTTGTTGTTTTTTTCTGTGTGTATGTTGTTGTTTTTTGTTTTTTTGTGGGATTTTTTTTTTGGGGGGGGGGGTTGTATTAGATTTACATTCTTTGTGACAAAAACGATTAAGGAATGGAACAATATCCCTCAAGAGATTATAGATCTGCTCGATTAGGAACAGGCTACGGTTTGTCAGAGAGCCCAGAGGTGGACATGCCCACTAACTGGAGCAATGTTTACGACACCGTTAAAACAACCACAAATTTCTACGAACTCACCCCTAAGGAATACACAAATTTACTTGACAAAAATATACAAGCAGAGTACAAGAAACAAACACCATCTACGACACCTTACATAACAGCAGAAGACAAAAGCATCGACGAAAACCTACATCTAAGCAACAGAATAGACACTACAGCAAAATCTAACGCATTCATCACTATCAAAGCTCATAAATCGAACTTTCGTAACAACGTCCAATGCCGGCTCATAAACCCATGCAGATCACAAATTGGAAAAATAAGCAAACAGATTTTAGACAGAATCAACACCAAAATCGTCAAGGAAACCAAATTCAACCAATTGAGAATCATCGCTGAAGTTATCAACTGGTACAGAAACACAGAAAACAAACAACGACAAAATGCAATCATCATTGAGATCTGTAATTTCTACTCTTCAATCACCAAGACCCTACTCCCTAAAGCAATACAATTTGCAAAAACGTTTGACATCACCGAAAAAGAAACCCTTATCATCCTGTAGTCGAAGAAAAAATCTCTATACAACAATGGAGTAGCATGAACAAAAAATCCACGAACTTTGATGTCACCATGGGAAGCTACGACGGAGCAGAAACATGCGAGCTCGTCGGACTATACCTACTTTCTCAACTGCAACATTGGACTATACAGAGACCACGGAATCGCATTGTTTAATAAAAGACCGAGGCAGATTGAAATTATGAAGAAAACAAACGTCCAGGGCAACAATCTTAAAATAACCATCGAAGCCAACAAAAAACATTCGATTTCCTAGGCACAACTATCAACCTGAACAACGGCATCTACCAACAATTTTCAATACCCAACAACATCACACTGTACGTCCATAGACATAGCAACCACGCGCCATCTATAATAAAAGAACATCTCAGAGAGTATTAACAAACGACAATCTAACAACTCTACAACAACAACATATTCAACGATGCAATCCCACCATACACAGACGCACTCCAAAAATGTGTCTATGACTACAAACTAAAATATGAAGAAGAGACCCCAACGAAAAAACGTCAAAGAAAACGAACTATTACATGGTTAAACTCATTCCACTGCAAGATCGTGACAACCTCTATCGGTAACAAATTCTTCAAGCTTCTACAAAGATGCTTCCCTCCCGGTCACGTCCTACACCGCATCATGAACAAAAACACCATGAAAATAGGATACACCTGACCTCCATGCCAAAAATACAAAACATTATTTCATCCAATAACAAATGAAAACGATCACAGCCAGCTCAGCCCAACAACAACCTGGAGGAAAAATGAATCTGCAGGACCCAGGCAACATGCCCACTTAACGGCAATTTCCTTACTCAAAGCGTTATTTATCAAGCAGAGACACCAAAAACAAGAAACATACATTGGCCTCACTGAGTGTTCATTAAAAACCAGATACAACCTGCATAAATCTTCTTTAAAAAATACACAAACAAAATTCCACTAAACTAAGTGAATACATTTGTAACCTCAAAGAATAAAACATGCAACACTGCATTACAGGGAAAACCATCTCCAGAGCACAGTTGTACTCCCCTTCTTCTAAGATTTGCAACCTCTGCTTAGAAGAAAACATTTTCATCATTACAAAACCGAACATGGCAATACCTCAATAGAAGAAAAGAACTAACATCTTCATGCAGACATAGAAACAAAAACCTTTTATGGAATATGCTTCAACAGTCTTGACGTCACTTCCCCCAAAATGACGCATAGTAACTTAGTAACTGGCTCTAAACTATCGGAACAATGGCGGACGCCCTTATGAAATATTTCACCGACGAGCATAAAAGTGTATCCAGAGAAGAAAAACATTAGAAATATGATCATGTTTTGACTTTTATACATTCTGATCACATGACATATGAAAAGTTCTAGCCAGCATGAAGAATAAAAAGAACTGATTTTCTTTGTTTAGAACCACGCTGCTCGCCGTTGCTGGGCGACGTGACATCAGACTACTGAATCCAATTACGAACCACCATATCCGCGAAGCCGGAAAAGTACGATAAAAACAACGATCAACTTTGACTTACTATGCCTGATGAGAGGGAATGCTAGAAACAATATTGTAGAAGTTGATCATAATTATACTTTATATATATTTATATATATATATATATATATATATATATATATATTATATATATATATAATATATATATATATATATATATCATAAACAAATAAATATATGTCCATATATATATATATAATATATATATATATATATATATATATATATATATCCTTTCTTTAAAAAATATAGCATTGTGGAGAACATTGTGCTTATTTGCGTCAATAAAAAAAATTGATACGGCGCACAACTCTACTGAAAGATTTGAGATATAGAAATGGATTTTTTACAGATAGATAAACGGATAACTTGATTTCCTCTTATAATTTAAAGTCAGTTTGAAAGTTCGTTAAGTCAAACAGATATCATATAAAAATTACCGAAAACACTAACACACTCATGGCCACACCCTAAACTCTATCTGTCCAGTAGAGTTGTTACTTCCGGTGTGTTGATTTAGCGGTGATCAGTGTTGTTATGTAGTAGAAGTGTGTTCTCATTGCGTGTATGTTTACGTGTGTGCGCGTGTGTGTGTGTGTGGTGTATATTTGTGTGTGTATGTGTGTTTTGGAATGTGGTTGCGTGGAAGAAAAAAAAAAGGGGGGGGGGGTGGTCCATCAAGTAGAGAAATTCCTGAGCAAGAGGGGGGGGGGTGTTTGCTAGGAACCGTCAGATTGGCATTTTTCAGCAAATCGTCGTATTCATAGTGATATAATTCACTTGGTCACATAACGGTATTCGGATCTACAGAAATTTTAAACAAGTTCCACCGATTAACAGCATCAACTAATATTACTGCTGATATTACTGTCGTTTTTATGCCATCGATGTGATAATTATTGCCCTGGGAAATATATAGTTAAACGTTTCGGCAAACTGTCCATTGGTTCTGTCTAGCTTCTAGCCCGAACAAACCAAAAGTAGACAGATTCGGGGACTTAATATTTATCGCGTCCGCTTCAGATTTTCATTTGACCTCACATAAGTTAAGTAAAGGGGAGACATTCCGAAAGCTCCTACATCCCCAGTATTCATTCAATTTGTATTTTCACCGTTGATCTTTTGTCAGGCGTTTATTTATTCAATTCGTCATCATATAAAAGCGTTTTAAAAACTCTAGAACAAACCTTGACAGATTTGTGAAAGTTTAAAATTTCCTAATTTGACCATTGTTTTGATTCTCCGCCGCCATTTTAATTTGTGAAGTATTGAAGGTAGTGCAAAGCACTCCCAAGTAAAGCGTGGTAAAGACTTGCGACCTATTGATATTGATATCTACTGACTGATAAACTAAAATCATGCCGAATAA
>NC_088373.1:15452289-15454789 GCF_034508935.2 Berghia stephanieae | reverse complement strand
TTGATTAGACATCTGTCAACGACCAATCATTGTTCATTAGGATCCCAGACTCCATAAGAAGATCATTAATCAAATCGCGGGCTGAGGATTAAATTGTTCTAATCTCCACATTCTTCAAGTTGAAAATAAAACTGATGTATTGTTTGCTTTTTTTTTTTTTTTTTGATAACTTTATATAAACTTCAACCCTCTTTTGTACCTACATAAATTTTGAGCAAATATCCCGATTTAAACAATATTCTTTTTTGTACAAAGGAGGGTTTCAATGTCTGATTGTTGTGCATGTAACATATCACAATACGTGACCCTTCGCCTCCAAACGGTATTAAGTCGGGTTGGTTAAGTTGTTGAAAATTGAATTTATAGCCAGAAATATCAGACTTGTGTTGAGTTTGTATGCTTTATTGAGGAGAATGTATACCATATTTTAGGGTGCTAATGCAAACAATTTATATATTTGACCAGTTTAACATTTAATTCGCTTTCAAGAATATGGTTCGTTCCGACATAATACCGTTTTCAGACGATAAGATTTTAAAATGCGGAGATAGAGCCTGTTAATGCTCAGCCTACCAAATACAATACAAGAGGAAAAGCAACATCAATATACTTACAACCATTTGCAAAAACCAACACATATAATATTTTTCCTATAGCTATATAGATAGATAGATAGATAGATATTTACCACACTGTTGGAGTCCGTCTACATCGGTGTTTCAGGCCTTATCAGCCATCGTCAGGACTGTGTGTTACATGAGTTTGGTTTGTTGTGTGTTGTTGCTTGTTGAAGTTGAGATAGATAGAGAGATAGATAGATAGATAGATAGATAGATAGATAGATAGATAGATAGATAGATAGATAGATAGATAGATAGATAGATAGATAGATAGATAGATAGATAGATAGGCATATATTTACCTGTAGAATTATCGTAAACAACAGCCATGGCACTTATTTTAGATACTAAGTCTCCTTTCAAACTGTCTATGTATGTAGCTGGGGAACGTGAAAATTTGTAATTTAGACAATAAAATATACGATTATTTAATTTCTTTGTATTTGTAACGAGTTATTTTTATTGTCCCCAATAACACAGCAAACTTATGATTTTGTGTTATTGCATGATGAAAATAGAATATATATAATATTATATACATCTACTGTAACACAATTACTACTACTACTACTAGTACTACTACTACTACTACTACTACTACTACTACTACTACTACTACTACTACTACTACTACTACCACCACTACTACTACTACTACTACTACTACTACTACTACTACTACTACTACTACTACTATAACTACTACTACTACTACTACTACTACTACTACTACTACTACTACTACTACTACTACTACTACTACTACTACTACTACTACTACTACTACTACTACTACTACTACTACTAAAACTTGATCTTTTATATAGAGCAATATCCACTTAACGTGCTCAAAGCGCTTTACAAGTGTCCCTGACCAACCGCAATACTTAATATATAAGACGTGACATGACGTCTGTTAGGCAATATTACAATTTTTTCGGACAGAGACAACGCTGTTTAACGACCAGGTATTCACTTTACACCTGGGTACGGTGAGAGAATATGAGTAAAGAGACTTTCCCAAGGACTCAGCTATGTGCCGAGCGAGGCTCGAACCCAGGACCTTCCAAACCGAAAGCGGGTGGCATACCAGAAGATCACATAGCCGCACTACTGTAACTACAACTATTACTACTACTACTACTACTACTACTACTACTACTACTACTACTACTACTACTAATACTACTACTACTAATATTGTAATGACATATTTCAATCGCCTCAACTTTACCAGCCTCAACTTCACAGGATTGTAAATAGATCAGTACATAGTCTCAATACAAACTATCACAGCGTCGCAATGTGTTAATCGTTATAGCCCTGGGCACAATTAAAAAGGGGGGCCATGTGTGTGATGTCAATTGCATTGAGACGATAAATTCTCACCTATATGTGAACATGTGCGAGAGTGACAATGTAACTGGCACGTAACCAACCTAGTTAGAAATTCACCAGAATACGGACGCTAAGTTACGACACCCAGAACACGATTGGTCTACAGAAACCAACCAAAAATAAACCAGGCATACCTAAATCCTGGAATATTGTTGGCTCCTTGAGATTCTCCAACTCCCAACAGAAACCCTTATAAGCTAAGGCTGGAAAGAAATAGGTCTCTCTCCCATTCCATCTACTTTGAGCTCACTGCTCTATAAGAAACGGAAAGTTCTTACATAGCGAAAACATGTGTGAACGAGGGTCAGTAATAGATTTACATAGTGTTACCATTAATTAATGCCAATTAAACTAGTGTGTAGGAGTGATAATTAATATTGTGTTTTCGCATGGCCGTAAGTAAACATAACCAAAATTGACAGAAATCAACAACTCATGTTTTGATATTCGTGTTACTATAAAAATATTCATTCACTATCTTT
>NC_088373.1:15434789-15447289 GCF_034508935.2 Berghia stephanieae | reverse complement strand
AAAACAGGTGTGGTCACAAGAGTAGGGACCGAATCGTCTATTTAAATCTAACCGAAAACAAAATAAGAAATCAGGCGTAGCCACAAGAAATACGCTTCAACAGTCGAGATGTCATTTCCCTTGTAACGACCCATAGTAACTCAGAAACAGGTTCTAAATTATCGGAACAATGGTGGACGCCCTTATGAAATACTTCTCCGACATGTGAATCCAGAGGAGAACAACATTATAAATCTGATCATGTTTTGACTTTTATACATTCTGATCACATGACATGTGAAAAAAGTTCTAGCCAGCATGAAGAATAAAAAGTACTGATTGTCTTTGTTTAGAACCAAGCTGCTCTTGGCTGGGCGGACATGACATCAGACTATTGATTCCTATTGGGACTAAGTCTAGTATAAATAGTATGAAGTTGACGTCACTTAGGTCTTTGTTATTGCTTTTTGCCACCCGCTGCTATGAGTAATTCTCACTAAACGGTACTAACCAGACTATAAACGTTTAAGGTTACACATAGTCATGTGTGTTAGTTCTTTACGGATGACAATGTTGTGAGGTTCTTAGCCAGGCGCATACTATCTATAGCAACATTGTTATAGACACCACCAAAGCAAACATTTAACAACAACAACAAAAAACAAGCGTAGTCGCAAGAAAATGGATTGTTCGTCTAATTAAATCGTTATAGACACATCCATAACACACTAATTACCCAAAAAAAAACGGGAGTTTTGACTAGAATAGCAACCAAGTCTAGTATAGGAACATCGTAACAGACCTTTAACAAAAAACAGGCGTAGTCGCATGAACAGGGAGTTAGTCTAGTCTGCCCACATTTATTTCGGCATGACGGATCTCGATAATGTACCAACTTATTATTATTATCATCATCATCATCATCATCATCATAATCCATCGGCCCTAAGTTTTCCAGACCTGGTAGAACATCTCGTCGTCCGCGAAATTTGTTTTTACTTGGTTCTTTTATTGAAAAGTGGTCCATATTCTTTGGCAATGTTTCATTATCACATTTAGTCATATTTTTGCCATGAGGAAATTCAATGTCGGAGAATATTGTTTTTCCTTGTGTTTCAGCTGACAAGACACTCTCAACTTTTTCTGTCTGGAAATCGCTGGCATTTGAATGCACATCGACTGAATTGTATCGAGTGTCATGTATATCCTCTCTACCGCCTCCATTTCCTTTACTTTCTATAGAACATAGGGTTTTCTCTAGCATTACATCTTTATATCGTGATACATTTGAAATTATCATTGTTTTCTTTATCACATCAAATATAAATTGACGCTGAGAGATCGGTTTTGTTGTGGTCGTTTCGCATCTGACATCATTTTGTTTCGTTTGTGAGCGTTGTATTTTCCCAGGAATTGATTCTTTACAAGAATTTGTTCTGTCGCTTACGAAATCAATTTTAAATCTCTCTGACAGTGCATGGTTTGTGCGTCGTGTTGCCTTAGTCTTTTCAATGTTTTTATCACCATATTCTTGTATATGTCTTTTATGGATGAGAATATGTTCAGGCTTTACGATATCACACGCAGCCTTGTTTAATTGTGCTCTAGCATACATTTTTGACTGTCTCATGAATCTCCTAAAAATGTCATTGTATTTCCTCTTCGGAGTCAATGCTGTTTCCTGCAACTTGACAGAATTTTCAAACTCTTCCCGTGTTGTCGGAGCCTTCTCTTCTTTATCTTTCAAATTTTCTTCTCCGTCATTCATTTCTTTCAAAGTCTTTAAATCAAAGAACGTTGTCAACTTTTCAGGTGGTCTTCTTCTTGTTGTTCCAATAGAGTTTCCATCTTCAGACCCAATGTCATGGTAATCCTTGGACGTGCAATGAATAGTGATCGTCGTTGATGCGAGGATGACAAAGACTCGAAGCATTACTGACACCGCCATCCTTGTTTTAGGTTTAAAATCGTTCATCTATTCAAATTAAAACTTTTGTAAATCTCTCCTTAACCTGACACCAGCATCATTGTTTTAGGTTTAAAATCGTTCATCTATTCAAATTAAAACTTTTGTAAATCTCTCCTTAACCTGACACCAGCATCATTGTTTTAGGTTTACAACCGTTCATCTATTCAAATTAAAACTTTTGTAAATATCTCCTTAACCCGACACCAGCATCATTGTTTTAGGTTTACCATCGTTTATCTATTCAAATTAAAACTTTTGTATATCTCTCCTTAACAGCCATTTTCAGAATGTTTCCTAAAACCTCACACCCACCCGACACAAACATATTTTTTTCTTACTAAAAAGAAAAGCAAAAAGTATTTTCGATATATAATATTTGTTATTCAAGAATATGAGCATTACAACACGGTGTAAATTTATCAAACCTATAACAAAATACATATTTTAAAATTTCTGTGATTTACAAAAGAGATCAGAATGAGAGAAAATTGTTGGTTGCATCGTAACGAATGTGACGATTTTCCTGTGGTTGGCAAGGAGAGAGTTAATTTAAAATCGTGGAAAAATTCATTATGATAAATCAAGATTTCAGAAATTGTGAAAGTTGTGATAAAGCTTCATTTCCAAATTGCTCCTCCGTTTTACAGATAGATAGTGAAATATTAGAAATGGAAGGTGGAAAGTCTCGAATCTTGGAGAGAAAACGAAAAGATCTCCACATGACTCCAGAAAATTTCAACAGATTTCAGCCCTCAGTGTTAATGCTGGACGAGAATAACACACAAAACAGTTATACATCCACAAAATTTAGTTTGATTCAGTTTTTAGGTTAGACTTTTTGTTTATGTATTTTGTGTTTGTATTTTTCTTTGGTCTTTATTTTTTTGTTTTATTTTTGTTACCTAATTTGCCTTTTATATGCTCAGTCCCCGAAAAGAAACGTATTTGGAAGGAAGACCTGATTTTTAACATTCATTTTAAATTTAACTTCTAACATTAAAGTTAAAATAAAGACTACCATTGATGAGAGTAAGTATCTATCTTAAAATTCTGAAAGCTTAGATTCACTAGTCCTTATCAATAAATCTGTAAACTTGATTTATTTCATTGAGTTCAATATAAGGTTGCTGGGATAGCTCACATTACTTCTTTACCTAAAATTAATAGATCGGTTCTAGATATCTAGTTTTCAGCTTTTTCTACAACTATTTGGTGTAAATGTTGCTGCTAAAAGCTAGGATAAATAACTATTACTGTGAAATTGAATGTAAGCTTCAATTTAATTAAAAAACAGATCAAACGAACGTTTCCCCATTATTCTTTATTATGAATAAACAAAACATCTTTACTACGCCACTATCACATTATCTCATTCATCTGTGGTGTTTCATTCATCCTGTTTTGTTGATAAAGGGGGAAACCCGAAACGTTCGTTTGATCTGTTTTTGTAATTAAATTGAAGCTTACATTCAATTTCACATTATTATTTATTACAACTATTTGATAAAAATGACACGAGAATGAACGATAATATTATGATACAATCATAACTTAACACATTCAGTATGAGCTAGATAGCCACATTAGCTAAAACAACCTTAGATAGAATTTAAGATAAAAACTTCGAGAGATCTTTCACTGTTATTATTATTCTTAGCTATTGGAAAATTGAAAACGCAATGGCATAACTATTATCGCAATTATTACTTATATACTTCTTAAACAAAGCAGCTAGGCAAAGAAAAAAAGAAATAATATCAAGCAGTGTGTATCAAAATGCACAAACACACACACACAGGCACACACACACAAACACATACACACACTCACGCACGCACGCATACGCTGACATACAGAGCACTGATAGATGCCGAAATCGTGACCAAACAACGCCCGGGCATTTTAATGGCCGACCGGTGCATGTGATCAGTTTTCACCAATCAAAATCTTTCATTTGTATAAGTTGTTAGTGTATCATCATCGCCATCATTATTATTATTATTATTATTATTATTATTATTATTATTATTATTATTATTATTATTATTATTATTATTATCATTATTATTATTATTATTATTATTATTATTATTATTATTATTATTATTATTATTATTATTTATTGTATTTAAAGTTCATTGCAGTTGAATGATTAAACTGTAGAATCAGTCATGCATTATTTGAGATTATTTGAGATGGATAGAGACACGCCTTTTTGTGATATCTTACATGCTATACTATGGAGGACTCATTAACATTAACAAAATATGTCGGTATCATTACTCGCCACGGGCAAGTATGTTGTAATATAATCTCTTTTTCATCCATGTAAACAAAAATTGAACATTTAAAAAAAGCAAGGAAAAGAAAAGAAATCAGGCAATAGAAAGACTAGAATTTCAATCACCGCAGGTTAATGAGGAAATTTAAAGTGCATCAATGGTTTTGTATTACGTTCTTTCAATGTATTGAAGCTCGTCATTCTATTAACATAACATGTGGTATAGGGCAAAATAGGATAAGATCCCTTGAATGCCCTTAATATTAATTAGTAATGCCATAAATCTATTGATTAAATATTACAATAATGATACACGTGGTAAAGATAGTATTTCAATTTAAATGTACTCATGTGGTGTCAAACATATTTCTTTAACCGTGACATGCAAAGCACACACACACACACACACACACACACATACACACGCGTATAGAAGATAACCATAATAATATAATAATGCATAATATATACATACAAGATTGAAAGCCATGTCAACAGCAGAGCAAACACGTATTATTCGTCATATATAAATCTCCCATCATATAATTCCCTGTCTACTAACACCTTGAAATAATCCATAGATTTTGCATTCTTTTCTTTCAAATTTCAAACTGTTCCATTTCTGAACAATACGAATACCGAACCAGTTTTGTCTTATGTTTGTTTTGCATCTAGAGACAAAAATCTTAAACTTGTCCCCTCTAGAAAAGTAATATTAGAATATGAAAAAAAAATCAGAAAAGTCTATCCTATCCATACCATGTACCAATCTATAAACCCGAATTAAATCCCCACGAATTCTTCTATATTTCAAACTGGGTAAGTCAAGAAATTCTAACGTTTCCTTATAAGATAAATACTGTATTGTATAAATTTTTTGGTAGCTTTCCTCTGTACACTTTCAATACTAATAGATTGTCTTTTATATAATGGACTCCAGATGCAATTTCCGTATTCTAGAAATGGTCGAACGAGCGATTTATACAAAAATAAAAATGTGGTTTTATCAAGACTTATAAAGGTTCTATATATTATTCCCATCATTCTGTTTGCACGGCTTACACAATTATCAATATGTAAATCAAAATTCAAATGTGAATCAAAACTAACTCCCACACCTTTTTCATAAGGCACAACGGAAAGTAGATTTGACATAGAAGTATCGGTAAAATAATTATGACATGGATTATTATTTCCTATATGTAATACTTTACATTTCGAAACATTAAAATCCAAATGCCATGTTGTAGACCATTTGAAAAGTGAAAATATATCAATTTGGAGAATGTTATGATGTTCAGTTGTACTATAGATCTTCGTATCCTCTGCAAACAGTTTGCAGGCTGAATTTATGCCACATGGTAAATCATTTATCTATAAAAGTACATAATCATCATTATTATTGTTATTATCATTTTTGTTATTGTTATTATTATTATTATTATTATTATTATTATTATTATTATTATTATTATTATTATTATTATTATTATTATTATTATTATTATTATTATTATTATTATTACTATTATTATTATTATTATTATTATTATCATCATCATCATTATTATTATTATTATTATTATTATTATTATTATTATTATTATTATTATTATTATTAAATTCCGGATGGCAATGTTGTAAGCTTCTTAGCCAAGCGCATACTATCAATAAAGTCACACTCAATATTTCTGTGCCTACTCACCGTGAACCCAACCCACTCACGTTATATTAATGCTGTCATTTAACTCTCTCCTTACCAGCCATTTTCAGAATTTTCCCCAAAACTTCACTCCCATCCATCACAAAAATAGACACATCCATTTATCTATCTATCTATCTATCTATCTATCTATCTATCTATCTATCTATCTATCTATCTATCTATCTATCTATCTATCTATCTATCTATCTATCTATCTATCTACTATCTATCTATCTATCTATCTATCTATCTACTATATATCTATCTATCTATCTATCTATCTACTATCTATCTATCTATCTATCTATCTATCTACTATCTATCTATCTATCTATCTATCTATCTATCTACTATCTATCTATCTATCTATCTACTATCTATCTATCTATCTATCTATCTATCTATCTCTCTCTATCTATATATCTATCTTCGATCAGACACACACACACACACACACACACATACACACACACACTGTAGAGAGAGGGAGGAGGAGAAGGGATAGAGTGGGAGAGGGAGAAAGAATTACAGAGTGTCAAGTGTTTATAACCATAGCGAAAAGAAATGAAATCTGGATGAGAAAGGTGACGGTTGCATAGCAACAAATGTGACGATTTTCCAATAGATAGTATGCGCTTGGCTAAGAAGCTCATAACATTGCCATCCGGAAGTATAACGGACCAACACACAAAACTGTGTGTATCCATGAACGTTTATGGCCAAGTTAATACAGTTCAGTGAGCATTACTCATAAACGCGGATGGCAAAAAAACAATAACAAAGATCTGAGTGACGTCATCTTCGAACTATCTATAGATAGAATGCGCTTGACCAAGGAGTTCACAACATTGCCATCCGGAAGTTTAACGGACCAACACACAAACTCTGTGTAACCATGAACTTTTATAGTCTGGTTAATACAGTTTAGTGAGAACAACTCACAAACGCGGATGGCAAAAACAATAACAAAGGCCCGAGTAACGTCATCTGCATACTATCTATAGCAAAAATAAAGGAAATCTGGATGAGAAAAGTGGCGGGTGCATAGCAACAAATGTGACGATTTTCCAATAGGTGGTAAGGAGAGATTTAAACAGTTAACTGACAAACAAATGCATTTAAAGAAAATTAGCCACAAAATTCATTCGTCCTTCTATTGGATTCAATAGTCTAATGTTACGTCGCCCAGCAACGGCGGCCATCGTGGTTCTAAACAAAGAAAATCGGTACTTTTTATTCTTCATGCTGGCTAGATCTTTTCATATGTCTTGTGATCAGAATATTTAAAAGTCAAAACATGATCACATTTTTAACGTTTTTTCCCCTCTGGATACGCTTTTATGCTCGTCGGAGAAATAATGTTTCATAAGGATGTCCGCCATTGCTCCGATAGTTAAGAGCCAGCTACTAAGTTACTATGCGTCATATATAAAAAAATATATATATATATATACAATGTATTCAATATATACACGCATTATGGGCATCTATTTATTGTTTTTGATCCCCTTTGTTTAATTGACAATTAGTGTCAATTCGCCTGCTATCTAGTCTGTAACGTACGTACAATGATAATAATAATAATAATAATAATAATAATAATAATAATAATAATAATAATAATAATAATAATAATAATAATAATAATAATAATAATAATGATGATGATGCTGATGCCTTCATAGATAGACAGATACAAGTGCGTTTTATTTTTCCACATGCATCACGATAACGTTAATGCTATTATTAATTTATCGTTTCAATCACCTTTGTTTAACTGTCATTACGGTTATTAATACTAGAGTTAAGTACGAATTAAGTTTGTACCTACCTATGTTATATTTAGGCCAAGAACGACCGGATAGTAGTATGCATACTACTTACTACTTACTACCCCAATGCATTAGCCAATTGAGCCCCTGGGCTAATATATTGTGACGTTAAAGTGGGTTTCCCCAACCCAAAACCTCCCGCTACGCTGCATGGCTTGTTGCAGTTTGCACGAGGTCAATAAGAATGATTTTTAAGTAAGCCAGTAAGCCAGTAAGCCATCTGGCTAGTCTAGCCCAAGTTTATCCCGGTTTTCATAACGTGAATTGAATAAACAAACAGTAATATGTTTTGTTACACTCTGGATAAGACCTGTTCCTGATAAATTATTGCCAACAGATCTAGGCATTAAAAATTAAAAATTAAAAAATAAATAAAATCCTTTTATTCATCCCATTGGGGACATTTATCTCTTGGGTCTATTCCAAGGGAAGACTGGAATAATCCAGGCGTCAGCCGCAGTGCAGCGCCTCAAATTGAGCTAGGGCGAGGTGACTTGCTCAAGGCCACACAGTGCAGCGGCGGGTGATCGAACTCGGTAGCTTTCTGGTACGAAGCAAAGACCGTACCGCTGAGCCACGCTGCCCCTTAAAGGAGATATTTTTCACTTCCTTACAGTACAAATACCCATAAGGCTAAGGCCAGGCAATTTCTCAACTTTTTTCTGCTCTTTTATCATCTGCACAATGAAACATTTAATCTGACCAATTTATGAAAACAGCTATGTGGTCTAGTGGTATGGCACTTGCTTTCGGATCCGAAGGTCCTGGGTTCGAGCCTCGTTCGGCGCATAATTGAGTCCTTTTGGAGAAGGATCTTTACTCAGTTTCTCTCACCGTACTCAGGTGTAAAATGAGTACCTGGTCGTTAACAGCGTTGTCTCTGTCCGAAAAAACATATTGTTATATCGCCAAGCGGGCGTCATGTCCCGTCCTGAATGATAAATGTTGCTGTTGGCCTAGGACCCTATGTAAAGCGCTTTGAGCACGTTTAGGGGATATTGCGTTATATAAAAGCTTGATTAAAAAACAAACAAACAAACAACCGGTAGTATATCTGGGTGAATCTGATGCTAACTTTGATTGTTTCTTCTTTTTAATTTTTTTTTTACTTTTCTTCCTTTTGAGCGTGGCTCCCAATGGCTCAGTTGGTAGAGCATTCGCTTCACGTGCAAAGGAACTGAGATCAATCCCGGGTGACGTCGAGGTTTTTTTTTTTTTGGGATTCCCCCCGTAACACACCCAGCAGTGATTGGGTAACAGGTTTGTTACATCTGATGAGAATTAACCAGTAGACTTTTGACCAATCAAAACTTAAAATTTGTGACACACCCTCACACGTGCTCGGATAAACATATTTGGTTGTTTATAAACAATAACGTGAATGAAATCGCCCTCTCTCTGATCATTGTTATTGTTTTTATACCGCCAGATGGGTGATTAGTTATCACACGATTATCTCGATCAGATTTTTAACGGTTACATTTATAGATAGTTCGAAGATGACGTCACTCAAGCCTTTGTTGTTATATTTTGCCATCCGCGTTTGTGAGTGATTCTCACTGAACTGTAGTAACCAGACTATAACAGTTCATGGTTACACATAGTTTTGTGTGTTCGTCCGTCATACTTCCTGATGGCAATGTTATGAGCTTCTTAGCCAAGCGCATACTATCTATACATAGTTGTCTGTGTTAGTTCTATAGATAGTATGCTGTTGAAGTCACTCTGGACTTTGTTATTATTTTTTGCCATCCACGTTTATGAGTTGTTCTCACTAAATTGTATGAGCCAGACTATAAACGTTCATGGTTACACACAGTTTGGTCCGTGGCACTTCCGGATGGCAATGTTATGAGCTTCTTAGACATGCGCATACTATCTATTGACCAAGCTGTTGAACAGTGGGTATTTTATTTAGACACATACCATCGATAGTAAAACCTTTGTAGTTTGCTGTGCCTACCAATCACTACCATTGTTTACATTATGACGATTGTCCGAGAGGCGTGGTTATCTACCTGTTAATTACTTCACGTCCTATCCTAAGGGTTGGCAGGCAAATGTTATTGTCCTTTTCAAGCTATAGAAACCGGGATAAACCGTAGCCATCGGAAACTTATAGCCAGACACTAACAAAAAAATTGACGTCAAAAGACTGGTCTTCGGTCAAACAAAGAAAAGAAATCGTGAGACTACAATAGATAGTATGCAGATGACGTCACTCAGGTCTTTGTTATTGTTTTTTGCCATCCGTGTAATGCTCACTGAACTGTATTAACCTGACTATAAACGTTCATGGATACACACAGTTTTGTGTGTTGGTCCTTTATACTTCCGGATGGCAATGTTATGGGCTTCTTAGCCAAGCGCATTCTATCTATAGAAACCGGGGTAAACCGTAGCCATCGTAAACTTATAGATAGTATGCACTTGGATAAGAAGTTCACAACATTGCCATCCGGAAGTAAAACTGGCCAAAACACAAAACTATGGGTAATCTTGAAGGTTTATAGTCTGGTTAATAGAGTTTAGCGAGAACCTTTCATAAACGCGGATGGCAAAAACAATAACAAAGGCATGAGTGACGTCATCTTCGAACTATCAATAGCCTGACACTGACAAAAAATTGACGTCAAAAGACTGGTCTTCGGTCAAACAAAGAAAAGAAATCGTGAGTTGTAGTCAATAGTCCAACCAATGAAATAACTTGTTTCCTTGAACTCTACTAACGACAACTCACCGGAAGCTACACAAACCTAAAAAATGACGTGAAACTATAAGTCTTAGAGAGCTCTAGTGTCAGTCTCTATAAGCTAACTATGGCCATTGATAAAATCCGACCCCATTAGTTCAAATGGACGACTTACGTTTGAGATGAACATGGTATGATGTGCTCAATAATGAATACTCTCTGGCAGCAAGCCAGCTTGTAAGCATTATACAAATAATCCCCCCCCCCCCCCAGCTCTCTCGCTCTCCACCTCTTTCTCTCTCTCACTCTCTCTCTCTCTCTCTCTCTCTCTCTCTCTCTCTCTATCTATCTATCTATCTATCTATCTATCTCTATCTATCTATCTAGTTTTCTCTCTCTCTCTCTCTCTCTCTCTCTCTCTCTCTCTCTCTCTGTGTGTGTGTGTGTGTGTGTGTGCGTGATTCCTTAGCTTTGTATTTAAATACTAGGTGTTTCCTTCTATGCGGACCGCTAAGGTATATATCTCAGTGTTGACTGTGGCCTGTGTAGGGTGTTTGTGTGGCTTTGTAGTCTTGAGGTATGACACCCGCCTTCGGATCGGAAGGTCCAGTGTTCCGAGTACAGTTCTCAGGGGTGCATTGTTGAGTCCTTGGGAAATGCTCTTTTCTCACATTCTCTAAACCATAATCAGGTGTAAAATGAGCACCTGGCCGTTAACAGCGCTGTCGTTTCCAAAAAGAATATTGCAATATCGCCTGAAAGGTGTCATGTCTCGCCCTACAAGTTAAGTGTTGCTAGTAAAACGCTTTGAGCACGTTTCGGAGATATTGCACTATAAAAAAGCTCAAGTTGTGTGTGTGTGTGTGTGTGTGTGTGTGTGATGTAAGTGTTTTTGGGTTGTTGTTTTTTTTTTGTTTTGTCTTTTTTTGGAGGTTTTTGGGGTTTGTTTTTTTTTTTTTTTTTTTTTTTTTTTTTTGTTTAACGATGTTGTATTTCTGGGTATTTCTTAGTACCAGATTTGATTCACAATGCGATCAACTACTATCTATCAATTTATCTATCTATCTTTTTTATTAATGTTTTCTTTTTTTTTCCCTTACAGTCCATCACTCTGATTGCAAGGCGGTGAAGTGATTTACCATATCTTCGCATTCAATTTTCGTCTTATTAACAACAAATAATAATGATACTAATATTAATAATAATCATCATCATGATTGAATACATTATCTCTATTGTCGTCATATCAATAAAATCACTATAATATTAATACACTGACTATTATGCCCTCGAGTAACCTGACTCATCCTCGGACGTATACTGCAATAGAATCACAAAATGCCATATTTCCATTTTGATCAGAAAAAAAGATTGCTTAAAATAATAATAATTTTTTTTTTCTAAAATAATAAAATAAAATTCAATTTATTTATCTCATAGGAGAAAATTTTCTCTAGAGTCTGTTCCAAGGGAAGACTGGTATAACCCAGGCGTCAGCCGCAATGCAGCGCCGCAAATTGAACTATGGCGAGGTGACTAGCTCAAGGCCACACAGCGCAGCGGCGAGTGATCTAACTCGGTACCTTTCGGGTACGAAGCAAAGACCGTATGTAGTGCGTAAACCTAAAAATGTAATTTTTCAGGTCTTTTAAACTATAATTTAACTTTTTTTTTAGTATCCGTCTCAGTCCGACATAACACTGGTTTAAGGCACTTAGCCACATTTAGCAAGATGAGGGTGGTTTTAATACGTCGATTAATTGGCCGAAAAAATATTTCTGGCCAAATTGAAAAAAAAGTGTTTGGTCAGTGTCGGCCGGACTGTCCTGTCCTGATTATGTACATGAGTGGGCGAAAATATATCGTAAGTGATGTGACCATTTTGTGTATAAATATGTGTGGAGAATTGAGGACAATGTTGTGGTGGTAAGGTAGAAAGTTGTTGGATGATAAATAGAAGAAACACAAATTAATTTATCCACGAATCAATAGAATAGCTATTTAGAGAATGGGCGAATCAAATTGATGTTGAAATTTTTTGG
>NC_088373.1:15417289-15424789 GCF_034508935.2 Berghia stephanieae | reverse complement strand
TTTTTAAACATGTATTTAAGTTTTTAGGTTTTTTTGTTTTTTTTTTTTGTGGGGTTTTTTTGGGGGGGTTGTTTTTTGTTTTGTTTTTTTTTTTTTGTTTGTTTGTTTCATTGTTTTTGTTTTTGTTTTGTTTTGTTTGTTTTGTTTTGTTTTGTTTTTTTTTTTTTGTTGTTTCAGGTCTTGAGCCCGAAAACTTTCTGTGTTTGGTATTGTGTTCTGTTTGAAGCAGTTTTTTTCATGTTTGTTTATTACTTTTTACTCACGAAAGAGTGAAAATGGAGAGGGTTCGTATGGGAAGCCTCTCCATTTTCACCCTTTCGTTAGAATTTTCACGATCACCGGCTTCATGCAGCCCCTACCGTTTTCTACTTTATTATTTTTTACAGACCACAGCTATTAGCAGCTTACTATCATGATAAGATATGTAACGCGCAAATAGGCAAATACGTAAGACTAACGAGACACGATATCACAGATGAAATAATCCAATAACGACTTTGACGGCAAGCTTTCATTCAATTTACAAATACAATTTAGATTAAAGTGAACGATGCAAGTATTCTGTGTCTTATCAAAACAAGCAAGGCTGTATTTTTATCAATCCCCCCAAAAAGTTTATGGTCTCAGGTCTTGGGGTTGTCCATTCAGTATATATTGTAGCATTCTAGGTGTATCCGTGACGTCATCGTCTGAGTAAAAAATTGTGACCAGAATTCACCTAAGTAGTAGGAATAATCGTGTGTCGAATTTTGTCCATAGTACTCAAGACAGACTGTGTTATATAGATAGTTCAAAGATGACGTCACTCAGGTCTTTGTTATTGTTTTTGCCATCCGCGTTTATGAGTAATGCTCACTGAACTGTATTAACCAGACTATAAACGTTCATGGATACACACAGTTTTGTAGTTGGTCCGTTATACTTCCGGATGGCAATGTTGTGAACTCCTTGGCCAAGCGCATTCTATCTATAGACATGTTCTATACTGCTAATAAAAGCTTAATGGAATAACTAGAATTATTTCTTTCAATATAAATCTCTCCTTTAACCTGGTGTACAGTGATATCATGCTAAGTGCCCGACGCTCGGGAATCAAGAAAAACAGGCATGCAGGGTTAGAACGGCACTCTGGTGGTGTGTACTCTGTATGAGGCTGTAAACTGAGTGGATTCAATTTCCTCTCCTGTTCATGAATAATCGGTGTATCATAGACGCTATACATTTCAGTAATTTACTCACAACAAACACATGGATCATACCAACAAACAAAACTACGTGTAACGTAAAACGTTTATATTACTATTCAAACATTTATTTAGTGACAACTGATCATCCAAAGATGTTCTAAAAACAAAAACTCAGTGTGTTGTTTCACTTTGTTGGTAAGATAAAGATCTGGACAAGTGCGTATGAAAGGTGCCAGACAAAGCAAGAAAGAAACAAACCATCCCAAAAAGTCAACCGACCTCGACTGGGTATCGAATCTCAGACCTTCTGTTCTCGAGGTCATAGGTCACGTTACAAAATGTGATCAAAGTGACCCACTTTGTGAAAAGTGTTCACAGCTTTTTAAATATCCAACATCACGATTGGTCATTTAGTTCAGCTTGACACATGGGTAGGTTTATAACATTTGTAAACAAAGCAGCGTCTTTACATTTGTTAAGGAATATCCAATCGATGGACAGCAACAAATCATGTGATTGATGACTTAGCTGGACGAAAACATGAATATAGATCGCTCCCATTGAAAGGAATTTTAAGTCAAACAACATTAATATCCTAAGTCTATCCTAACACTATAGCCTACCTACAATAATTCTACTTTACTCGCATTATTTCCTTCCTTTATCCCCCCTTTGAACAAAAGTCAACGATTGAAACCAGAACTCCTAGAAGAAGGGGGCCACCTCGGCGTCGACGCCCAAGGAGATTCCAGCTTAACCATAGCTTTCCTGCCTTCAATGAATTGAAATCTATAATAACTGGCAAAGAAGAAGGGACAGAATGAAGTCTAAATAACCCTTAAAAACTAGTTAGTCTAAATTATAATTAACTTTGGTAAGTTTGTTACTATATCAAACCCCGGATAAGGTTTATTATAATATTAACACTTAGTTTTCACTCACTAACTTTCAAGTTTGATAACCCAACTAACAGCCCAGTCAAAATAAGTAACGATAAGTGTTGAATTGTAAGATTCAATTTAATAGACGAAGACATCTACTGTGGACGTTTCGGGTTACCCCTTTATCAACAAAAAACGATGAATAAAACATTAGCATGAGATATGTGTGAATTGTGTAGTTGAGGTGAAATAACAAAAACAATGATGGGACAGTCAAAATAAGTAGGGAATAAGGCAAAACATGTCATATTAATTCTCTCTATATGATTACTATACACTCTTGATATCTAAAATATATAAAGGTGTGTATGAAACAATACAAGACAAAAAACAGAAAGTAATACAGAAAAAGCATCTCAAAAATCGTCTTGGATTCAAAGAGTGCCAAGATAGATGGGACTATTCAATGCCTATAATCCGAAAATAAATCTAGACCCTTTTAGACATAATTTAAGATATATTTTCTGTCGTTTTAAATCAATAACGTCTAACATAAAATGAGGTGATAAAGTAAGTTACGTCTAAAGAGTCAGAATGAATTGTTTGTTATATGAAGTTCATACCGTATCGTATCGTAGAGTTTAAGAGCTAATAGGTTCTAAACACATTTAAATGCTCTGTGTAACTTTTATGCATAGTAGATACAATTTATCAATTATATAAACAGCATTCAATGTTAATTATAATATTTAGTATTAAGTATCTATTACATAAGTAAGTGTCATAGTTAATATTCGTAGTATAATTAATTCTAATTACATTCATTTGCCATGTCCAACTTTGTACATTCGAGAGTTTCAAATAACAGAGTCAGTTTTAGTTTATTTATACTCTTCCGATGCTATAGGCGTCTAGTTTGCAATACAAACATTTGAGAAGAAATATAATGTAGCTGAATGAATCAGAGCTAACCGACACCGGAGACTGACTCCGACGACCCGGCACTGTCGTCCTCTGCCATCTTCCGGATAAAGACGTCGGGCACGGACAAAATACTAAGAATAAAGAAAAGAGCCGCTAGTTCTACCCATACCAAGCACCCGACGTCCTCTGTCCTTTTTTTTTCGAGCTTGGTATGGGTAGGTCTAGCGGCTCTTCTCTTTATTCTTAGTAGTTGTGTCTTTATCATGAAGACGGCAGAGGACGGCAGTACCGAGTCGTCGGAGTGAGTCACCGGTGTGGGTTAGACCTAAATAAGTAAGTAAACTAGTAAGAGAAAATCACGATGGCTAAAGTGGTCTTTCCTCCAACTAACCAAGATCTTTTTACTAACAGGTCGTTTACAATCATTAATTTTATTTGTTTATTGATATACTAACCAATATTCTGCCGTACTTAGCCGAAGTCCCTGGTTTGAAAGTTTTTGCCAAGATGAGTCATCTAAATCGATCGATATTTGAAGGACGAGTTCTCTGGACAAATTCTTAAATATGGGTCTTTACCAGCGTATGGCAGTTTTTATCAATTTTAAAAAGTCCATTGTCCGGTTGGGGGGGGGGGACAAAGTATTACAAAAAAACATTTGTTCCTCTTAAATTCAAATGTCTTATTTTTCAAGAGATTTCGCTAAGTAATGGACCTCTATCAAATGCACAAGACCGACTTGTCCATACATATACAGGTCTGACATTCGAACGCGATTATAGGCCTAGTTTAACTTTCGTTGTTGTATTCATTGTTGTAATGGACAATGCTTAAGTCCTTTTTTTTTTTGAGATATCCATTATAACAATGAGCCCGTAATAAATTAGGTTATCAGACCTGGTAATAAGGGCACATCGCATGAGACCATCTTAACGGATTGGTAGCAAACGACTTCACAAATAATGATTTGATTAACATTATCCTCGTCATCTTGTCAAGATAAGGCTCATTTTAATCCATTGGTGACGAGATATATTTAAGCGCTTAGAGTCTGGTGTCTCGGAGTTATAGCGCTTTATAAGTTCTCAGCATTATTATTTATTATTATATATGTCCAAATTTTTTAATGTGTGTGTTTTTTCCCAATACGGCAGATAATAGATGACATTTATTCCATCATCGACAAGATTTTAACCCTCTCCTCCTTACCACCTGCAACAAAATCGTCACATTTGTTACGACACAATATACAATTTTATTATTCAGATTTATTTTGTACATCACAAACTTTGAAGAATGATCTTTGTTTAATTAATAAGAACATAAATATGTTTTGTAGAGAGCTTGTTTGAGTTTTAAATAATCAATGTTTCTGCTGGGCAAGCCTGCCATTTTGGGAAAATACTAAATATGATCTATAAGGAGAGAGTTTAAAAGAACTTCTATGGACAGTCCCATTATCGTATCATGTAAATTTATTTGGTCGTCCTGTTTTTTGGTGATGGTTGAGTAACCCCTTTTGACTTTTATTAAAAAAAGTTCTACTTTTTCTAACCCCTTAACGTCAATCTCAATGACTATCTAGATGTCTATTATAAATTGTGTACATAATAGATATACGCAAATACAACATAATTATAATGTTTTCATCATATTATCATGATTACGTTGCTCTTCAGTAACTATAATTAATTCATTAATAAGAAACTATACTTAATTCATTATTCAATTGGGTCATTTGGAGCCCAATTTCTATTTCATACAGTACCCGTTGTATGTTGAGCGTCTTATAGTACTCGAGTAACTTACAATCTCCGAGATATTTAAATAAACTTGTATATTATCTTTGAGATGCAATTGCATAGAAAGCGCTATACTAAATGTACACCATTTCTATTATTATTCTTATTATTATTATTATTAGTAGTAGTAGTAGTAGTAGTAGTAGTAGTAGTAGTAGTAGTAGTAGTTGTAGTAGTAGTAGTAGTAGTAGTAGTAGTAGTAGTGGTAGTAGTAGTAGTAGTATAGTAGTAGTAGTAGTAGTAGTGTAGTAGTAGTTGTTAGTAGTAGTAGTATAGTAGTAGTAGTAGTAGTAGTAGTTGTAGTAGTAGTAGTATAGTAGTAGTAGTAGTAGTAGTAGTAGTAGTAGTGTAGTAGTAGTAGTAGTAGTAGTAGATAGTAGTAGTAGTAGTAGTAGTATGTATAGTAGTAGTAGTAGTAGTAGTAGTAGTAGTAGTAGTAGTAGTAGTAGTAGTAGTATGTAGTAGTAGTAGTAGTAGTAGTAGTAGTAGTAGTAGTGTAAGTAGTAGTAGTAGTAGTAGTAGTGTAGTAGTAGTAGTAGTAGTAGTAGTAGTAGTAGTAGTAGTAGTAGTAGTAGTAGTAGTAGTAGGTAGTGTAGTAGTAGTAGTAGGTAGTAGTAGTAGTAGTAGTAGTAGTAGTAGTAGTAGTAGTAGTAGTAGTAGTAGTAGTAGTAGTAGTAGTAGTAGTAGTAGTAGTAGTAGTAGTAGTAGTAGTAGTAGTAGTAGTAGTAGTAGTAGTATAGTAGTAGTAGTAGTAGTAGTAGTAGTAGTAGTAGTAGTAGTAGTAGTAGTAGTAGTAGTAGTAGTAGTAGTAGTAGTAGTAGTAGTAGTAGTAGTAGTAGTGTAGTAGTGTAGTAGTAGTAGTAGTTAGTAGTAGTAGTAGTAGTAGTAGTATTAGTAGTAGTAGTAGTAGTATAGTAGTAGTAGTAGTAGTAGTAGTAGTAGTAGTAGTAGTAGTATAGTAGTAGTAGTAGTAGTAGTAGTAGTAGTAGTAGTAGTAGTAGTAGTAGTTAGTAGTAGTAGTAGTAGTAGTAGTAGTAGTAGTAGTGTAGTAGTAGTTAGTAGTAGTAGTAGTAGTAGTAGTAGTAGTAGTAGTTTTAGTAGTAGTAGTAGTAGTAGTAGTAGTAGTAGTAGTAGTAGTAGTAGTAGTAGTAGTAGTAGTAGTAGTAGTAGTAGTAGTAGTAGTAGTGGTAGTAGTAGTAGTAGTAGTAGTAGTAGTAGTAGTAGTAGTAGTAGTAGTAGGAGTAGAGTAGTAGTAGTAGTAGTAGTAGTAGTAGTAGTAGTAGTAGTAGTAGTAGTGGTAGTAGTAGTAGTAGTAGTAGTAGTAGTAGTAGTAGTAGTAGTAGTAGTAGTAGTAGTAGTAGTAGTTTTAGTAGTAGTAGTAGTAGTAGTAGTAGTAGTAGTAGTAGTAGTAGTAGTAGTAGTAGTTGTAGTAGTAGTAGTAGTAGTAGTAGTAGTAGTAGTAGTAGTAGTAGTAGTGTGTAGTAGTAGTAGTAGTAGTAGTAGTAGTAGGAGTAGTAGTAGTAGTAGTAGTAGTAGTAGTAGTAGTAGTAGTAGTAGTAGTAGTAGTAGTAGTAGTAGTAGTAGTAGTTATTTATTTGTGATCTGGCATGACGTGTTTAGGTAACAGGATTCGGAAAAAATAAGGTTCTCAATGTTTAATACCTTTTGCATTTCTTTTTAAGTTCTGTTTATCCAGAAAACGACTTAGAGAAAAGACTGGTTTTTATGAATGTACAAGAGAAGGAACTGAATAAAATCATCAACAGCAACATTCATTCATCATGATTCGTCATTATTTTCTCGGTTTGAAATGATAGGAGTTTTAGAATATAATTCTCGATTTGTTTGTCAAAAATTTGATACAATTTTCAATAAAATAATGAAATCCAATTTCACACACAGCCCAGTTTGGATGTGGGGTTTTTTTTTGTTTTTTTTTTTTTGGTTTTTTTTTTGTTTTTTTTTGCAATACTTGTGTCTGAGTATGTGTCTATGTCGACGTGCAGGTCTGATAACCCCATTCAATGTGGGCTCATTGTTATAATGGGAATCTGAAAAAACAATGACGCAAAATATTTTCCATTACAACGTTAAACTAGGCCCGTAAGTGGGCTCGGATGTCGATCAGACCTGCATATATGTACACGTCGGTCTATGTGTTTTGTGTATACGTTGTATAGGTTGGATATGTGTAAGTTTATTGTATGCCAATTATATTTTCTGATTTGATTTTATTTATGTTTTTTTTATTTGTTTTGTTTTTTTAATTTCCTCATCTAATTTGATATGCCTTGACGAGATGTCGAGGGCTGAGTGGTTTTCCTTGTCATATAAAGTAGAGTAATGCAAATGTTGCTGCTCCAAGCTCGAAGAAATAGATAACAATGTGAAATGTGAATTTAAGCTTCAATTTAATATACGAAAACAGATAAAAAGGACGTTTCGGGTTTCCCCTTTATCAACAAAACAGGATGAATGAAACACTACAGATGTATGAGATAATGTGGTAGTGGCTTGCATCTGTTTTCGTATAACATTACATGGAACTTACATTCAGTTTCACATTGTTATTTACATATAAGGTAGAGCACTCGCTTCGCACGCAAATGGACAAAAATTGATTATAGGTGCAGGTGCGATTTATTTTCTCCCAATCCCTGTTCAACAAGTCGTGATTGGCTCTGTTCGATATGGCGGAAAATACTT
>NC_088373.1:15359789-15412289 GCF_034508935.2 Berghia stephanieae | reverse complement strand
ACAATATTTTCGGTCATTTTTTAAGATTTCCATTACAATGAGCCCATAATGAATCAGTTTATCAAACCTAGAAATAAATACACGTCGCACCCAGACGATTGGCACATATTTTTAAGGGATTTATTTGAAATTGTAATAATGGACAATATTTTGCATTGATTTGAGAGTATTTCCATTACAACAATGAGCCCATAAGAAATTGGGTAATCAGACCTGCAAATAAGTACACGTCGCCCAACAGTAAATTTTTTTTACACGTTATTCAAAATGGACACGCTAATATTAAATGACGTCATCACTTATTGATAAATTGCTATCTTAAATTTATACAGCCGTGACGTCACCGAACCTTGCAAAACAAATCGCCGGTTTCGTGTTTATTTCATCCATCTTCAAAGGATAGATTAATTAAAATAATAGTCTTTTTAGACTATTGGAACATCACAAAGTGAGTATTTTAGTACTGTTTCAATTAGTATTGTATGCGTTAAATTGGTTAGCAGTGTGTTATTCGACTTTTTTGACGTTTCAATGGGTATTTTCCGACGTTGACGGTGGGCTCAGACGTTTAGAATATGGCAAGGTTATGATGCCTAGACAATCACCATGGTGCTGCTCCAATCTAGAAATGGCTGCCAATCTTTCTTATGGGAATTTTGACGCAAATTTGATATTAACTGAGCAGCAGCCGGGCTTTGTGCGGGCCAGGGTCAATATATGAGCATCGCTGCCGCAGCAATATACCGCGGTAAGCTTTGGGCTATCGGCTATGAGTGTGGGGCAACGAATAGAAAGGCCTTGTGTTGGTATCCAAGACCAATGCGATTGGATATCGTTACTTCTCTGAGAAGAAATGTTTAGTTTTGGTAAACCAGATATTGATATTATTACACGAAATAATGAACAATATTGCTGTATGGAGCGCTACACAACGGACGTGAGGAACACATGGAACTTATGTGTAGATATGACAGATATGAAGGAAGCAAGGAAGGTTTTCTATATATGTACATGATAAGTAACACAACGATGCCAACCAATTTTCGCATCTCACATTTGCTTCGGAATATTTTCACTGTGATATTTGAAATAATATTTAGTTTTTGTTTGGGAAACCTTCCGAAATGTCCTCATGCTAAGGGACACAACCTAAATATTCCCTCAACTAACCCTTAGAAAAAAATAAAATCTAGTACCTTTAACTAACCCTAAAAGGAAAAACAAACACCGAAGCACCTTTACTAAGACCTATAACTAACCCTAATAGAAGAAAAAAATTCTCCGGACTCGAGCTAACCCTCATAGAAAAAAATAACTTAGGACGGGTTTACACTACCTTTTAAATAACCACGAAGTCGGTATTTGGTTCAAACAAACTTTATTATAAACCAATGACCATCATATCTGGAATGGTGAAACAAAAGGAAAGTAACTAAGGCATTATACTCTACCTTTCAATACTTCAAAAAATAAAATAGCGGCGGATAATCAACATAATGGTCCAAATAAGGAAATTTTAAACTTTCACTAATCTATCAAGGTTTGTTGTAGATTTTTTTAACCGTTACTATAAATTACAGTGAATGACAAAATCAGTCGGATTGTGAAAAGGTTTGAAGATATTGCTAAGTTCGATTAGAAGTCAATTTTTACAAAAAAATTAGTTCTTTTCATAAATGATTAAATCAATCCTTTATGTACATCTTCGGGAAATATCAAAGCTTAATTTCACTTCTAAATATTTTTTACAGCTAGTCAAGTTGAAAAAGTATGAAATTGGAGAAAAGTTGCTGGCTACCTTTCCTATACATCTGACCATAACTACATGAAAAATCACCCGATTTACTTCAAATAAAGATTAAAATGCTCTGGGTGTATATTCTTTCCGAAAATGAAAGAAAAATGCAAATCCAAAATTTTCAGCTACCGACTGATTATGTCATGCACTGACACATATATTTACAAAAGATCCACGGTGAAAATACTAATTGAAAGAGATGCTAGACCGAAGAGCTTTCGGAAGGCCTCCCAAATTTACTCTATGGCCTATTTGGAGAAAATCTCTCTACCCGTGTGGTCTAGTGGTATGACACTCGCTTTCGGATCGGAAGGTTCTGGGTTCGAGCCTCGCTCGACGCATAGTTGAGTCCTTGGAAAAGACTCTTTACTCACATTCTCTCACCGTACTCAGGTGTAAAACGAGTACCTGGCCGTTAACAGCGTTGTCTTTTTCCGAAAAATTGTAATATCGCCTAACAGGCGTCATGTCTCGTCCTACATGTTAAATGTTGCTGTTGACCAGGGACCCCTTGTAAAGCGCTTTGAGCACGTTAAGTGGATATTGCGCTATATAAAAGCTCAATATATATAAAAATATACCCGACTTTTGCAAGTTTGCGTCTGATAACCGACCGCAATTAATTATGGTCCTGTTTTAACATGGATGCAATTGACAATAGCTTACTTTGGTTTGAGAGTATTTTCATGACAACAACGAGACTATAACAATTTGGATTATCAGACCTGCAAATAAGAACACGTCGTCTCTACCCAGTCCTCTGGTGAAGGTCTTGAATGGAAGGCATCCCTGTCAAAGCATGAGTTGTTTTCTTTTTTTTTTTTTCTCAGCTCATGGCTGTGTCAGATCATTGTCAATTTTTAAATGATGACAATTTTAAAAGGAAATAATTAATTATCAACATTTGTTGACACGTAAAAGCTTAAGGAGTTTACCCTTGCATTAGTGAACGCTCCCGAAATTAAATTAAATCCTCTCCTTACCAACTATGGGAAAATCGTCACATTCGTTACGATACAACCAACATTTTTCTTATTCAACTTTCTCTTATAGAATTTAAAGAAAATAAAAAGTGTGTAATAGACCATGTCTTGCTAAAGAAATTATTTATGGCAAGACCTCACTGGTATTGTGTTTGAGTGATAAAAAAATATATTTTTGTGTTCGTTGGGTGTGAAGTTTTTGGGAAAATCCTGAAATGGCTGGTAAGGAGAGAGTTAAACAATATGTATTTTTTCACCATCAATTGATTCAATACCAGAGTCTTGTCAGGCCAACCAGTGTCTCTGGTGACTTTTGCGTTGATTATGAGAGGCCTTCCGAAAGCTTCTACATCCCCAGTATTCTTTTTATATATATATAAATGTAATGTTTTAGTAGGGGGTTTGGGATGGGGGAGACTTCTTTTTTTTTAAAGTTTCCCCCCTCCCAAACCCCCTACTAGAACTTTATATTTTTAAAAAGAATACTGGGGATGAAGGAGCTTTCGGAAGGCCTCTCTTGATTATTTTTATTGTGGTCTTTAAGAAAGATGATAGATAGTTTGGTTCTTTTCATAAACAATCCAGAATCAAAGAAAAGTGTTTTGTTTCCTTTTTTCTTTTTTGTCTTTGCATATGGCAGGTGCAAAGGTCAATTCGGAAGACCGTCACGTGACTACCGGATGAACGGTTCTTGGTCCGCCCGGATATATTATTATTATGCATGAACTAAATGGCGATCCAAACTGGTGCCCGAATTGGCTTGGGTCATCCTGGACACAGAAATATTCTATTATTAAGTGGCTGTACTAACATCCCAGTAATCAATTTAAAATCGAGACAAACTCCGCGCAGTATTATATCCGGGTGACTGAGATGTTGTAAATTGCTTTCATGGTGAATAAATAACCACGAAGTCGGTATTTGGTTCATGCAAACTTTATTATAAACCAAGACCATCATATCTGGAATGGTGAAACAAAAGGAAAGTAATAAGTATAACTGGAATCAATGGTGAAACAAA
The DNA here is from genome assembly GCF_034508935.2 of Berghia stephanieae. Taxonomy (NCBI): domain Eukaryota; kingdom Metazoa; phylum Mollusca; class Gastropoda; order Nudibranchia; family Aeolidiidae; genus Berghia; species Berghia stephanieae. The sequence goes on along the minus strand of NC_088373.1, from coordinate 15,408,487 downwards.
AGGAAAGTAATTAAGAGTAACTGGAACTAATGGCATAATACTCAAGTGAACAATCTGAAACTTAAAAAATGTTATAAAATAAAAAAAAATCCTTCATTCATCCCACAGGGGAAATTTGTCTTTAGGGTCTATTCCAAGGGAAGACTGGAATAACCCAAGCGTTAGCCGCAGTGCAGGGCCGCAACTTGAGCCAGGGCGAGGTGACATGCTAAAGGCCACATAGCGCAGCGGCGGGTGGGTGATCGAACTCAGTACCTTTCGGGTACGAAGCAAAGACCGTACCGCTGAGCCACGATGCCCCCAGTTTCACTAAAGACAGTAGTCGTACTTTATTTTACAGATAAAAAGGGAAAATCCCAAACTAATGATTCAGTTGTACTTATAATTACCTTTTTCAAAAAAATTCCATACATTTTTCCGTCTTAACTCTCTCCTTACCAGCCATTTTCAGGATTTTCCCCAAAACTTCACACCCAAGTAACACAAAAATATTTTTTTTTTCACATCACTCAAACTGGATAGCAGTAAGTTCTTACGATAAATAATTTCGTTAGCCAAACATGCTCTCCAACACACTGTTCATTTTCTTTAAATTCTATGATGTACAAAAGAAATTTGAATACAAAAATGGTTGTATCGTAACAAATGTGACGATTTTCCTATAGTTGGTAAGGAGAAGGTTGAACTAACTATTTGTCACCTGATTCAAAATGATATCTGACCCATCGTCTCAAAACGGTATTATGTCGGAACGAACCATATGCTTAAAAGTTGAATTAAATGTTAAACTGGTCAAAAATATAAATTGTTGGCATTAGCACCCTAGAATATGGTATCCATTCTCCTCAATAAAACATACAAACTCAACACAAGTCTAATATCTGGTTATAAATTCAATTTTCAACATCTTAACCATCCCGATTTAGTACCGTTTTGAGGCGAAGGGTCATATATAATACCGTTTTTAGATGATGGGATAAATTTCATCTATTACAATATTATCCTATTTCTGGATATACAATTCAAAGTGTGGAAACAAGATGTGGTCTTGTGGCATAACACTCAGACGGTCCAAGGTTCGAGTCCCGTTCTGAGCAGGGGCAGAGTTAAGTCCTCCTTGGGAAAGGATATTTACTAACATACTCTCACAGTAAAATGACTTCATGGCCGTTAACAGCATTATCTCTGTCGGATAAAAATGGTATTATCGTCATGTCTCTATTATTATTATTATTATTATTATTATTATTATTATTATTATTATTATATTATTATTATTATTATTATTATTATTTTATTTTATTATTATTATTATTAATATTATTATTATTATCATTATTATTATTATTATTATTTATTATTATTATTATTATTATTATTAATTATTATTATTATTATTATTATTATTATTATTATTATTATTATTATTATTATTATTATTATTACTATAATTATTATATTATTATTATTATTATTATTATTATTATTATTATTATTATTATTATTATTATTATTATTATTATCATTATTATTATTATCATTATTATTATTATTATTTATTATTATTATTATATATTATATTATTATTATTATTATTATCATTATTATTATTATTATTATTATTATTATTATTATATCATCATATTATTATTATTATTATTATTATTATTATTATTATTATTATTATTATTATTATTATTATTATTATTATTATTATTATTATTATTATTATTATTATTATTATTATTATTATCAAGACTTGCTGATATCTGTGGACCCCTGCCTTGTAAAGAGCTTTGAGCACGTTTAATGGACATTTCTCTATACATATTATTATTATTATAAATACTCACGTTTATATGAACAAATACTATCATCACACAATCCCATCCCTACAGCTACAGTGGAACCATCTGGCAGATTAACCCATCTTTCATGTTTGTCAACATTTAATAATGTTGCATAAGAAACACGAGGAAGATTGATTGAACCAACGAATACCAACGACAGATTTATTTTCGTAACTGAAGATCGATATAGTCACAACCAAAAATGTCGAGTTTACCTTTTGGACTGATTTTGATGGTCCTATGTTTAGTCAGTTTGGTGAGTATAGATAGAATGAATTTGACGTCACTCGGGTCTTTGTTATTGATTTGTTTTTTGTTTTTTTTTTTTTGTTTTTTGTTTTTTTTTTTGTTTTTTGCAATCCGCGTTTATGAGTAATTCTCACTAAACTGTATTAAACAGATGATAAAAGTTCATGGCTACTCGTAGTTTTGTGTGTTGATCCATTATACTTCCGGATGGCAATGTTGTGAGCCTCTTAGTCAAGTGCGTACTATCATACTATTGACTAGCGGGCAATCGGGGAGGGGGGGGGAGGGAGGGAGGAAGGAAGGATGGCCTAATTGGATTCAATTGTCTGATGTCACATCGCCCAGCAATGGCGACTATCTTGGTTCTAAACAAAGAAAATCGGTACTTTTTACTCTTCATGCTGGCTAGAACTTTTCATAAGTCTTGTGATCAGAATGTGTAAAAGTCAAAACATGATCAGATTTGTAAAGGGTTTTTTTCCTCTGGATGCGCTTTTATGCTCGTCGGAGAAATAATATTTCATAAGGGCGTCCGCCATTGTTCCGATAGTTTAGAGACAGTTACTAAGACACCATGCGTCATTACGAGGGAAGTGACGTTACGACTATTGAAGCGTATTTGGGGAGGGGGGTTAGGAAGGTAGGAAGGAATGATGGGCTAATTGTCGGGTCGTTTGTTCCTCTTTATCTTTGCCCACACACAAGAAACAAAAAAGGCTCAATTTTGTACAGATTCTGGCATCCTTTTCCATTAGCGAGACAGTCGGTGTGAGCCTATGTCTATTTTATGTTTCGTGTTTGTTTCTGGCATTCCTTTATATTCTTGTTCATAGACACCATATGAGCGTCTCCTTTTTGTTGGTCGTTTACATGAGGCTTTGAGTGCCCGTAGGCCACTTAAACATATAAATTGCGGATGGGATTTCTCTCTCCCTCGCTCTCTCCTTCTCTCGCGCTCTCTCTCTCTCTTTTTCTCTCACTCTCTCTCTCTGTCTGTCTCTCTCTCTCTCTCGCTCTCTCTCTCTCTCATTCTTTCTCTTCCTCTTTTCCTCTCTCTCTCTCTCTCTCTCTCTCTCTCTCTCTCTCTCTCTCTCTCTCCCTCCATGTATATGTGTATTCGTGTATGTGTGTATGTGTTTGTATGTCTGTTTCTCTATCATGAATTAATCTGATCTATTATTTATTACAATTCCTGTTCTTCAGGAATTTCATTTCTTATTACACCTCATGTTCTTTCTCTCACCTACCCACCCACACCATCCCCTTTCCCCAAGCCTTTATCCACCTCCCAACAATTGTTTACTCTCTTTTGTCACAACCCCCCCCCCCCACTTCCCCACCTCCCAATCCCCACTTTATTTCTAAAATGATTGATTGAAGCCGATTATTTTTGGGTCCTGACCGAAAAAAAAATTGATCTGTTGTTGCATTCTGTTTGTTCGCCTAAAGCAGCAAATTAATTATAAATCTCTCTCTCTCTCTCTCTCTCTCTCTCTCTCTCTCTCTCTCTCTCTCTCTCTCTCTCTCTCTCTCTCTCTCTCTCTCTCCCTCCATATATCTATACATCTCTCCCAACTCTAATGTGTGTCTGTGTGTGTTTGTGTGTGTGTGTGTGAACGTTTTTTTCTGTTTCTTACAATTACCTTTCCATTTGTCACAAATACTATTTTGCCATCAAAACATTCTAAAGTTTTAATGATAGCCAAAAAATATAAATAAATAATTACTGAATTTACCTTAAAATCCTCTTTAAAATTTAATTTCCTCAGATATGGGGTATTGCATGCGCTGTTATCGGAGGCATCACTCGCTTCAACGTGGTCCAATATGTCAACCAATTTGTCAAGGACATAGATGTATCCGATACTTCCGGTGTTGGAGGTGGGATGATCACAGTCAAGAATTCCTTTGAGGAGGCAGATCTAGGAAGCGCGTGAGTTACAAGAGTGTTTTTTTTTTTATTATTTCACTTCTGGCTTTGTGCTCTAAACCCACATGTACACGTTGCGGCAAAGAAGAACCCGAATTCGCAGAGCATCTATCTAGTCGAGCTTTTGTATTGTGAGGAGGCTACTGAGCGGGTTTGCGACTGTACACAAATGTGTCAACGAATTCGCAGAGAGAGAGAGGGAATGTGGATACCCCTCAGAAGCGCATTATGGACGCGCCCCCGTTTCGAGCCGAAATATGTCCCGGCAACTCTTGTACGCAGCTTCCCTGACTACGGACAGAGATGCATATACGAGATGGAAGTCGGTTTGAACGAATTCAATCCCTCGTGGGAGCGGGGACATACACTCCTCTAAGCTTGGTGAGAAGTTGCCAGGATTTGATACCAGTAAGAGGAGACACTGGATGGCTGTGAATCGGCTTCGGTCGAGGAGCTGCCTAACAGCAAGTGCGTTTCATCAGTGGGGACTTTCCACCTGTCCTACATGTACCTGATGTGGGCAAGAACCCGAAACCGCAGAGCATCTAGTTGAACGGTGTGTTGTGACGATTCTACCGGGCAGGTTCGCGACGGTCCACGAATGCGGACCGGACATCGCTGATTGGGGCGATCGTCATAAAATAGTAGTGTGAGAACCATTAAAAGTTGCTGCCGCCTGGAACCTACCTATTGGCACGCTCACTTCATCAACGGGGGCTTGCCACCTTGTCCAATATGTTCCCCTTGTGGCCAAGAGCCCGAAACCGCAGAGCATCTAGTTCAACCATGCGTTGTGAGGAAACTTCAGGGTGGGTTCGCGACCGTACACGATTGCGGCGATGAGTTTGCGTCCTGGATAGGTCATCATAACATAGTAATGAAAGCACCATTATAGGCTGCTACCGCCTTGTTTGTTTTTGTTTTAGGTGTTTAACGGCGCTTTCAACAGGTCATTTATGCGCCCGTGCTGCCGCCTTGATAGAAAACCATAATATTAGAATCCGACAGATAGATCCTGCTGTGAGCGGAGAAAACTTGAGTTTTATCTGGAAAAAGGATATTTACTCACATTCTCTATCCCTGCTTGAATGCAAAAGCAGTTCTTGGCCTTTGTCACAAAATTTAAAATAATTATAATAGTGCCATATAAATCAGTGTTACAATTGGTTTTGAATCCATTTGAGCACATTTAGTTGATATGTACTAAATAAAGTCTCCAATTTTGGGAATTTTAAAGTTTGTTTTTCTTATTAGGTAATCAACAAGAAAAAATAATATAATGCTTTTAAAATGATCAAATACTTCATTTGGAACGTTTAGGGCTGACAAGCTTCCTTAGCCAACAAATAAAAATAGTCAAAACGCAATAATAGGGGTGGCCGAGGATGGATTTTTGGGGGAAATTCTGTCTACCTTGGATAAGCGTTTTGTATTTCCAATCATTGTGAAAAGGTTATAATATATTCCCCTTTTACTGAGAAGAATGAGTATAATTACCTAATCCGAAAATGGTTGGAATTTCGTGAATATGATCAATTAAAAAAAAAATATAAATGATGCTTCTCTTCCCACATTTCCCACTAGCACATATTTTCAATATTTGGATCGATTTGACATTTTTGTGATGTATAGCTTTTGTTGTGAGAATATTTTGGTAATTAGACTTAGATTTATAATTGAATCATTAGAGTTAGATTGGATAACTTAATCATTAATTAAAGTTAGATGGATAACATGATCATTGGAGTCAGATGGATAGAGTTAGATGAATAACTTGATCATTAAAGTTAGGTGGATAATTTGATCATTAGAGTTGGATGGATAGAGTTAGATGAATAACTTGATCATTAAAGTTAGGTGGATAATTTGATCATTAGAGTTGGATGGATAATTCGATCATTTGAGTTGGATGGATAATTCGATCATTAGAAGTAGATGGATAACTTGATCATAATAGTTAGATGGATTTCTTTTTTTTTCCGTTAATTTTCTTCTCGTCTTCTATCCTTTTTTTATATTTTTTTGGCTTTGTCTTGTCTTTTTTTCGTTTTTTGTTTTGTTTGTTGGTTGTTGTTGTTTAGTTTTGTTTTTTGTTTTTTGTTTTTTTTTTTTTTTTTGATGTCTTTGTAGTTTTGTTTTTTTTTTTTTTTTTTTTTTTTTTTTTTTTTTTTGGGGGGGGGGGGGGGGGTTTCGGTCATTTAGATAATAACATATCTACATCCATTCAGTTTAATAAAACATTTTTAAAAAGTAAGCCCTATTTCATATCATTTTTGACTATACATTCAATTTTTACCATCCACATCACCCCCTCCCTCCCCCCTACACACACACACACACACACACACACAAACACACACACCATGTGTACAGTTTAAAGACGGTGGGTAACATTTATGACATGTGATCAGAGGATCCAATCGGTATTGTGTTTTGATGACCAAGATTACAATTTGGTGTCATCAACATTTATCAATCATAATATTAATATTATATTATCATTACAATATAAAGTAAACGTTTTCTATGCCAATGGAGAAGACAATAGGATTCAATAGTCTGATGTCACGCCCGCCCAGCAACGAGCAACTTGTTTCTAAACAAAGAAAATGGCAACGTTTTATTTTTCATGCTGGCTAGAACTATTTCACATGTCATGTGATCAGAATGTATAAAAGCCAAAACGTAATCAGATTTATAATATTTTTCTCCTCTGGATACACTTTTATGCTCGTCGGATAAATATTTCATAAGGCGTCCGCCATCATTGTTACGATATTTAGAACCAGTTACTTAGTTGCTCTGCGTCATTACACGGGAAATGACGTCATGACTGTTGAAGCCTATTCGCAATGGAGGTGTATTGTACTCCCCAGGCCTAAAACTATCGGCATCATGGCCATTGTTGTAGGAGTATTGGTTATCCTGTACTCGTTGATTGGACTGGCGGCCGGACTGCTTAGAAATATGAGCATGCTTTTCGTGGTAAGTTATCTGCCCTTTTTAATAAAGCTTGTCGTGCATTATCTGTCATTTATATTTATATGCTTTTCCCTATTCTTATTTCATTTATGGTGACTTATCTGCCCTCTTTTTTATGTATTTGTTCGTGTGTGTGTGTGTGTGTGTGTGTGTGTGGGTCTGTGAGTGTGTGTGTGTGTGTGTGTGTGTGTGTGTGGGTTTGTATGTGTGTGTTTGTGTCTAGAATTATTTGCCTTTTTTATATTTTGCTTTTAGTTTAAGTTACCAACCCTTCTCATACTTTTCGTTGTAAGTTACCAACCCTTCTCATACTTTTCGTTGTAAGTTACCTACCCTTCTCATACTGTTCGTTGTAAGTTACCTGCCTTTCTCATACTTTTTGTTGTAAGCTTCTCATACATTTCGTTATAAGTTACAGCCCTTCTTATGCTTATTGCAGTAAGACGTATGCCCTTTTTAAAAACATTTTCATGGAATGCTATTTTTTTTTAAGTCGGACCCTTCTATTGTTTGACAATAATCTTAGACACCAAAAAAAACTACTCGCAAAAAATGTCCATCATGGTAAATTGCTTGTCTTTTTCATAATTGAGAACTTCTTCAGATTTGTCTTTACCCTTGACTATATACATTTTTCGAAGTTTGAACTGTATTATACCGAAAACTTTTCGAAGCCATCTCTATCATGCACATATTCGATACCATTTATTTTGATATTTAGCACAAAGCTAAATTTTAAGTAATGTCTGAAAATCACCAATAAAGCCATCAGACGATTATAGGATGATTGGTATGCGGGTCATGGCACCGAAATGGCTGCTTTTGCTAGAAATTATTTCATTAATGACTAAAATCACATTCTAAAAGGTTTTTCCCCCACAGGTTCGGCAAGCCAAGATCCTTGTTAAACCCATTCCTTACTCTCCATAGAAAAATAATCGCATTTTTTACAATGCAACCAACAATTTTCTCATTCTAATTTTTTTTTCGTACATCATAAAATGTAAAGATTTTGTTTGTCATAGATATTAAAACTTGAAACTGTGATGTAGATCGTATTTTGCTGAACAATATTATACATAGAATATACTTTGTTGACTTTCAGTTTGAGTAAGAAAATGTTTATTTTTGTGTTTGGTGGAAGTGAAGTTTTTGGGAACAGTCTGAAAATGGCTGGCAATGAGAGAGTTAATCAATTTCTTATCCACATATTATAATATTTACTTCAACTATCAGTTCTTTAGAAGATTGAGTTCAACATGGAATCCCGGATTGAATTTTGTTTTTTAATGTAATATGCTATTCTTTTTACTCTTTATCAAAACTATTTAACTCTCTCCTTACCAGCCATTTTCAGGATTTTCCCCAAAACTTCACACCCAACTAACACGAAAAATATTGTTATCACTCAAACACAATAGCAGTAGGTTCTAAATAATTTCTTTAGCAAAACATGCTCTACAACAGACTGTTCATTTTCTTTCAATTTTATGATGCACAAAAGAAATTTGAATAAGAAAAATATTGGTTGTATCGTAACGAATGTGACGAAATTCCTATAGCTGGTAAGGCGAGGGTTAAAAGCCATGATTAAATTTTAAATAATATGAATGATATCATTCTATCCCATTACTTATTGGTAAAACGATCTGTCTCCTCAATGTCTTCAATTTGTGTCTGAGTCAGATTATTTATTTTTTTTGCTATGTGATTTTTTTTCTCATAAACAAATGAAGAAAATCTCATGACAATTTAAATTTCACAAAGACATTCTTTCCTATTGTTGGTTCCCAAACCTCGAGCAAAAAGTCCTTTTATAGATTGACAATCCTCAATTTTATTCTATAGTCTTTATAAATTGTTGATCCGCAGTCTTCAAGTGACAACCACATTCGTTACCAATCGTCACAGCACAACAAATTTCAAGTGAAAACGATATATTTAACTACAGTTGATCCACAAAACTCAATCAAATATTCCTTTCGATGGAAATCCTCACTTATATTCTATATGCTTTGCCTTTTGTTTATCTACAGTCATCAAAGTGACAACCATATTATTCTATAGCTACTGTTGACCCAAAAACCTCAAACAAAAAATCCATTTGTTGATAGTCAATTCTCAATCGAAAACTCAATATTCTTTACCTTCTGTTGATCCACAGTTCTGAAATAGAAACTATATTATTCTTTAGCTTTTGGTGACCAACAAATCCCAAGCAAATACGTATTTTGTTGATTGGAAATCCTCAATTCAAAGCTCTATTTTCTCTACATTTTATTGTCCACAACCTGAAGTAAAAATCATATTCTTTAACAATTTTTTTTTGATCCACAAACCTCGAGCAAAAATTCTTTTTGTTGATTGGCAATCCACAATGTTATTCTATATTCTTTACACGTTGTTGATCTTATTAAAGACCTTTAGTTAAAACTATAATAATCTTTACCCTTTGTACATCCACAGCTTATTGGGTTGATATTAATAAGTACAATGTTACAGTTTGTAACCATCTGGATGATTATTGACGTCAGCAGCAGTGTAAGTCAAAATTCCTGCTATCCATTTTCTACTTAAGTTTGAGAATAAATGAACGATCTTTTCAAATCAATAGTTTGCGGCGGGACTGACATGAACTTATTATGGTCCAACTCTGTGACTGGTTTGAGACATTTTCACAAGTGGGGGTAGGAGGCCCGGGGGGAGGGATTAGATAAGAATCGAAGGTCATCTTAACCGCTTGGTACTTGAAGTACACGTTGTTATTTTTATTTTTAATTTGTTGGTGTTCTTATTTTTTATATGACTTTTTCTATTGGTTTTGGTTTTGCTTTGATTTTGTTTTTCTTTTTCTTTTTGATTTTTGGTATGATCTTATTATGTTCGGTTGGGAGGGGTTTGTATTTTTTAAAACGTGTGTTTTTTTCTGGGGTTTTTTTGATTTGCTTTGTAATTTGTTTTGATTTTTTTTACTTGTTTTTTTTTTTTTTTTTGTTGGGGGGGGGGGGTTAAATTGTTTGTTTTTTTTTTTGTTTTTTTTTCTTCTTCTTTTTTTTTTGTCTTTTGTTTTTTCTTCTTTTCTTTTTTTTTTTGGAGGGCAAAATAAAAGAGCTATGGATGGTGTCATGTGAAAACGCCCTTACTATAAATTGCGCCGGATACTTTGGAATTGAAATATGAAACAGTCATTTTTAATTTGCAATCTGAATAATGTTTGGCAACGATTCGTTTTATGGAAACCAAGTCATTAGGAGTGATAAACATTATTTATCTTACATTTACATTACTATTTACATTATTTACGTGAGGTCTATATTCTGGCAAGGAATTCGACAACTGCTTCGATAGTGCTCCTCAATCTCAAAAAGAGGATATATATGTATATATAAATTTGCATCATTTTACTAGTAGCTCCTTTTATCAAAAAATTGAGTACTATTATTTCATGAGATTTGGGGGTTTTTCATTATTATGTTATGATGTTATATTATGATGATGATGATGATGACGATGATGATGATGATGATGATGATAATGATGATGATGATGATGATGATGATTATGATGATGATGATGATAATGATGATGCTGATGATGATGATGATGATGATGATGATGATGATGATGATGATGATGATGATGATGATGATGATGATGATGATGATGATGATGATAATAATGATAACTTTTGTACTTATATTTCATTAATCCTTCCTCTGTCAGTTCCATGATTCAGCCAAGGACGAGCTGGCCACGAAAATGTATGAGGAATATACTCTTGGACCCCAAGCTTCAGAATGGTCCATTTTGATGAACTCTATCATGATAGCGGTAAGCAGGTCTACGTTAAAATAATTGTGTGTGTGTGTGTGTGTGTGTGTGTGTGTGTGTGTGTGTGCCAAAATGTTATTAGTGACTCACAGTCTCAAAGCGGTATCACGTGCTGGAAATTGAATTCATAGCCACGGATATGACACATAATAATGATAATAATAATAATAATATATAATAATAATAATAATAATAATAATAATAATAATAATAATAATAATAATAATAATATAATAATAATAATAATAATAATAATAATAATAATAATAATAATAATAATAATAATAATAATAATAATAATAATAATAATTAATAATAATAATAATAATAATAATAATAATAATAATAATAATAATAAATAATAATAATAATAATAATAATAATAATAATAATAATAATAATAATAATAATTAATAATAATAATAATAATAATAATAATAATAATAATAATAATAATAATAATAATAATAATAATAATAATAATAATAATATTTTATTCATTCAAAAAATGGAAATTCGTTTACAATACCGTTTACATGAGGTTAATCTTTATCCATTTTGTAGGGCAATGATAAATACGATTCTTTCATTCAAAATTTCCTTCAGGGATCCAAGTCATCCTAACATAATAATAAAAGGAACTTGAAAGTTGTATAGGGAATATCCACCAAATAATATGATCAAAGCGCTTTACAAGAGGCCCCTAGCCGACAGCAACATTTAGCATGTAAGACGGAATATGTCGCCTGTTAAGCGATATTCCTTTTTTTTCTTCCAACAGTCACAACGCTGTTAACGGCCAGGTACTCATTTTACACATGAGTATGAAGAATGAATGTGAGTAAAAAGCCTTTTCCAAGGACTCAACTATGCGTCGCTCTGAGCGTGCCTCGAACCCAGGAGCTTCCAAACTGAAGACGAGTGTCATAGAATTAGACCACATAGCCTTTGCACATTTTACACAAAAGGCATCAATATTATAAACGTATAATAATAATAATAATAATAATAATAATAATAATAATAATAATAATAATAATAATAATAATAATAATAATAATAATAATAATAATAATAATAATAATAATAATAGTAATAATATATTAGAGCTTTTAGAGCTTAAATACAAAGCAATATCCACTAAATGTGCTCAAAGCGCTTTACAAAGGATCCCTGACCAACAGCAACACGTAACATGTAGAACGAGTTATAACGCCTGTTAGGCGATGTTACAATTTTTCCGACAGAGACAACGCTGTTGACGTCCAGTTACTCATTTTACACCTGAGTACGGTGAGAGAATGTGAGTAAAGAATCTTTTCCAAGGACTCAACTACGCGCCGAGCGAAGCTCAAACCCAGGACCTTCCGATCCGAAACGAGTGTCATACCACAAGACCACATAGCCGCATATATAATTATATACATAACCCTTTCGTCAGTAAAGTTTCCTTCATATGCGTTTTGTTGAAAAAGGGGAAACCTGAAACGTCCTCATTATATATTTTCTTTAATCAAATTGAAAATAATATTCAATTTCACGTTGTTATTTTTTTTTTTTGAGCAAAAAGGCAACATTTTCATTCCACAGGGAGAGTGTTGTGGGATCAAAGGGCCGGAGGATTTCAGTAATATGACGTATTCGTACGCGCATGGGGATGAACAAAACATGCTTGTAAGTAAACCACAGTGATACTTCTGACATGGCGGTTTTTTTAACAAAAAATCCCAAAATTTGAAAACTAAAAACAGCAAATTTTGCAATTACTTTTCCTAAAAACTCATAATTATTTCAAGAACGAGAAAGGTACTTATTTGTTTTTTAAGGGTTTCGTGGCGTTTACAACAAGTGTGAGGTCATATCAACGCCAGTAAAAATGAAGAAAATGCGATTTTTTGAGGCCACAACGTAGCCGCAAGCGATGCACACACAAAAACTGCTATGCCAGGATACTATGCTCTGCCTGCCGTCTTAAAGGGAAAAGGCTGTATGTGAACCAAGTAAACATACGGTCTTTGTCCTTAAGACGGCAGTGCTGCTAGAAGCTATGAACTGAGAGGAAAATAATAATGAAGAAGTATTCAAGGATTATAGATAAAATAGGTGTGGACATCTATGAAGCAATTCAAAGCCCCTAGAATCTGTGGACTGTAAAAAAGGTAATGGACAAACATGTAAATAACAGCTTCAAAAGAGAACACCCTACCAAACACGAAACGTTACGGGCTCAAAATCCTTCTTCAGTCGATAACAAAATAGCAAAAGAAAACAAACCATTAAGAGGTCACTGAAAATCCAAACGGACGCAGAGAAATATTTGGCAAAGGCTGTCCGCAAGTGTTTTCACATTTCAAGATCCTATTCTTGCGGACAACCTTGTGTTTTCACATTTCAAGATCCTATTCTTGCGGACAACCATGTGTTTTCACATTTCAAGATCCTATTCTTGTGGACAACCATGTGTTTTCACATTTCAAGATCCTATTCTTGTGGACAACCATGTGTTTTCACATTTTAAGATCCTATTCTTGTGGACAACGATGTGTTTTCAAATTTTAAGATCCTATTCTTGTGGACAACTATGTGTTTTCACATTTTAAGATCCTATTCTTGTGGACAACCATGTGTTTTCACATTTCAAGATCCTATTCTTGTGGACAACCATGTGTTTTCACATTTTAAGATCCTATTCTTGTGGACAACCATGTGTTTTCACATTTTAAGATCCTATTCTTGTGGACAACCATGTGTTTTCACATTATAAGATCCTATTCTTGTGGACAACCATGTGTTTTCACATTTTAAGATCCTATTCTTGCGGACAACCATGTGTTTTCACATTTCAAGATCCTATTTTTGTGACAACCATGTGTTTTCACATTTCAAGATCCTATTCTTGTGGACAACCATGTGTTTTCACATTTCAAGATCCTATTCTTGTGGGCAACCATGTGTTTTCACATTTCAAGATCCTATTCTTGCGGACAACCATGTGTTTTCACATTTTAAGATCCTATTCTTGTGGACAACCATGTGTTTTCACATTATAAGATCATATTCTTGTGGGCAACCATGTGTTTTCACATTTTAAGATCTTATTCTTGCGGACAACCATGTGTTTTCACATTTCAAGATCCTATTCTTGCGGACAACCTTGTGTTTTCACATTTCAAGATCCTATTCTTGCGGACAACCATGTGTTTTCACATTTCAAGATCCTATTCTTGCGGACAACCATGTGTTTTCACATTTCAAGATCCTATTCTTGTGGACAACCATGTGTTTTCACATTTCAAGATCATATTCTTGTGGACAACCATGTGTTTTCACATTTCAAGATCCTATTCTTGTGGACAACCATGTGTTTTCACATTTCAAGATCCTATTCTTGTGGACAACCATGTGTTTTCACATTTTAAGATCCTATTCTTGTGGACAACGATGTGTTTTCAAATTTTAAGATCCTATTCTTGTGGACAACTATGTGTTTTCACATTTTAAGATCCTATTCTTGTGGACAACCATGTGTTTTCACATTTCAAGATCCTATTCTTGTGGACAACCATGTGTTTTCACATTTTAAGATCCTATTCTTGTGGACAACCATGTGTTTTCACATTTTAAGATCCTATTCTTGTGGACAACCATGTGTTTTCACATTTCAAGATCCTATTTTTGTGACAACCATGTGTTTTCACATTTCAAGATCCTATTCTTGTGGACAACCATGTGTTTTCACATTTCAAGATCCTATTCTTGTGGACAACCATGTGTTTTCACATTTCAAGATCCTATTCTTGTGGACAACCATGTGTTTTCACATTTCAAGATCCTATTCTTGCGGACAACCATGTGTTTTCACATTTTAAGATCCTATTCTTGTGGACAACCATGTGTTTTCACATTATAAGATCCTATTCTTGTGGACAACCATGTGTTTTCACATTTTAAGATCCTATTCTTGCGGACAACCATGTGTTTTCACATTTCAAGATCCTATTCTTGCGGACAACCTTGTGTTTTCACATTTCAAGATCCGATTCTTGCGGACAACCATGTGTTTTCACATTTCAAGATCCTATTCTTGTGGACAACCATGTGTTTTCACATTTTAAGATCCTATTCTTGTGGACAACCATGTGTTTTCACATTTCAAGATCCTATTCTTGTGGACAACCATGTGTTTTCACATTTCAAGATCCTATTCTTGTGGACAACCATGTGTTTTCACATTTTAAGATCCTATTCTTGTGGACAACGATGTGTTTTCAAATTTTAAGATCCTATTCTTGTGGACAACTATGTGTTTTCACATTTTAAGATCCTATTCTTGTGGACAACCATGTGTTTTCACATTTCAAGATCCTATTCTTGTGGACAACCATGTGTTTTCACATTTTAAGATCCTATTCTTGTGGACAACCATGTGTTTTCACATTTTAAGATCCTATTCTTGTGGACAACCATGTGTTTTCACATTATAAGATCCTATTCTTGTGGACAACTATGTGTTTTCACATTTTAAGATCCTATTCTTGCGGACAACCATGTGTTTTCACATTTCAAGATCCTATTTTTGTGACAACCATGTGTTTTCACATTTCAAGATCCTATTCTTGTGGACAACCATGTGTTTTCACATTTCAAGATCCTATTCTTGTGGACAACCATGTGTTTTCACATTTCAAGATCCTATTCTTGTGGACAACCATGTGTTTTCACATTTCAAGATCCTATTCTTGTGGACAACCATGTGTTTTCACATTTCAAGATCCTATTCTTGCGGACAACCATGTGTTTTCACATTTTAAGATCCTTTTCTTATGAACAACTACGTGTTTTTTAAAAAATTACTAAGATTACTCATGAATCGGTCGCAGTGCATTAGTGCCACTACCACATTATCTCATGCGTCTGTAGTGTTTCATTCATCCTGTTTTGTTAATTAAGGGGAAACCTGAAACGTCCATTTTGTATGTTTTTGTATAATAAATTCAAGCTTGCATTTAATTTCACTTTGTTATTTAATTTCTTCGAGCTTCCAGCAGCAACATTTACATGACCTAGAGTAGGAAGAAGAAAGTTCCCGTATTGCTATGACTGTAAACCGGAAATAGTTAATATGTCTCGCTCGTCTCTATTTCACACACGACCGACGGGAATTCGTTTCCGTTTCGAATTTGTTTTTTGTTTGTGTGTGTGTGCGCGCGTGTGTGTGTGTGTGTGTGTGTGTTGTTTCTTTTTTGTTTTGTTTTTGGGGTATTTTTAGTTAGGGGGGGGGGGAGGTTTGTTTGTGTTTTGTTGGGTTTTTTTGTGTTGTTTGTTTGTTTTTTGTTTTTGTTTTTTGTTGTTGTTGTGTTTTTTGTTTTTGTTATTTTTTTGTGGTTTTTTTTTTTTGTTGTTTTTTTTTTTTTGGTTCATTCTAGAGATTTTATCAACCGCTTCAGATTGGTATCACGTCAGTCAGAGAACGCATCAGTGCTAAATAATATTTGTTATAGAAGGAACGAAATTGACGTCACTCATCTTTCTTATTGTTTTTAAACTACCAGTATGGTGATTAGTTCTCACTAAATCATACCAATCAAACCATAAACGTTCAATTGTTATAAACAGTTTTGGTGTGTTTGTACGATATATCCGGATGGCAAATGTTGTGAGTATTTTACCTAAAAGTATATCATCAATATCATTACCGTGTAGTATTGTTTATTATTGTTTTGTTTTTTTTCTTCGACTTTACAACAACAAACACGCTATAAAATAAACAATAAAAAACTAAATAATAATTAATTAATTAATTAATTAATTAATTAGTTAAATGATATTAACCATTTGTGCTACGTACAAATTCGACATGTTTAACTCTCTCCTTACCGATTATTTTCAGTTTTCTCCCAAAATGGCAGACTTACCCAGCAGAAAAATTGTTGTTGTTTTTTTTAACACAAACAAGCTATCGACAAAACAATTTTATGGTCTTATTAATTAAACAAAGTTCATTCTTCAACGTTTGTGTGATGTACAAAATAAATCTGAATCTTTAAAAAAAATAAAAAATAAAAATTGAGCTTTTAAGTAGCGCAATATCTACTAAATGTGCTCAAAGCGCCTTACAAGGTGTCCTTGGCCAACAGCACCACTAAACATACAGGTTAAGAAATGACGCCTGTTAGGCGATATTACAATTTTTTTTTTTCATAGACAACACTGTTTTACACTTTAGTACGGTGAGCTGTTTTTTTAAAGCCTTTTCCAAGGACTCAACTAACTATGCGCCGTTTGGGACTCGAACCCAGGACCTTCCGATTCGAAGGTGAGTGTCATACCCACAATACGACCACCTGGTTACACATTGTTGACTCGCTATGTCACATGATTTGTTTTCTTTTGTCTGCCTCAACAAAAAAATGTCAAGACTTTGAAAGTATCTACTCGAATAGGAGCGATCTATATTCATGTTTTCGTCCAACCGAGTCATCAATCACATGATTACTTCAGGTCCAACGATTGAATATTTCTTAACAAATGTAATACCGTTGCTTTGTTTATAAAAGTTGTAAATATACCCATGTGTCAAGCTGAACAAAATGACCAATCGTGATGTAAAATATATTTCAAAAGCTGTGAATAATTTTCACTATGTGGGTCATTTTGAGCACGCTTTGCAATGTAAACAATGACCTCGAGCCATCGTCTACTTAAGTCGCTGCCTCGAGCACATGGAAAGGGAATATTCTAGATCATGCCCATTGTCTTCTAACAGATTTCCCCGGCCTGCTGTAAGGATAACATATGGCTACAGGGTCTCGACGCACTCATTACTTGTGGCATCAACAAGAATTCCATGCAGTATCATGAGGTCTGTGAAAGTAGGAATTTTACTACTAATGTCAAAAACAAATTGGGTATAAAAATTAATAGTTTGTTTTTGATTTGCTTTTCTTTTTAAAAACTCGAAATGAATAGTGTAAATAGTAAAATATTTTTTTTTAATTGTTTTCTCATGAAAACTGGTTCATCATCATCATCATCATCATCATCATCATCATCATCATCATCATCAGCAGCAGCAGCAGCAGCAGCAGCAGCAGCAGCATCATAGCATAATCTTTTCTACTACCTAAAACGATATTTTTGTCACTTCGAGAGCACTACAAACTTATCAAAGACATTAACTCTCTCCTTCCCACCCAATTTCAAATTTTTTTCCCAAAACGTCACGCCCACCCAATAGCAAAGTATAATTTTCTGGCTCAAACAGAAAACCAAAAAGTACATTCAATACACAAAATTGTTCAGTAAAATGAGCTCTATAATACAATGTCAAGTTTTTACAGCTATAATATCAAATGTTCTTTAGATATTGTGATGTGCAAGAGAAATCAGAATGTTAAAATTGTTGGTTGTATCTTAACGAATGTGACGATTTTCCTATGGGTGGTAAGGAGTTAAAAGCTACCACTAACCCGCTGTCTTCCGAGAGAGATAGATCTCAACCAAATTAAAGTGACACCCCAGCACCACAATATTGTCTGTGGCATGTTGTAATGTCATTAAACACTGTCGTCGGCACATGTAGGGTGGAATTTTGTTCACTCTTCTCCGGGGGAGAATTACTAGGAAACGTAAATAATTGATTTTGCGTTAGTCTAGCAAGGAGAATCTAATATTCTGCATCATATCACCACGGTTAAACAATCGAATTATGTTCAGTTCAGCTCCAATAGTATTCAAAAGGCTGATATGTCACGCCCGCTCAGCAACCAGCAGCTTGGTTCTAAACAAAGAAAATTGTTACTTTTTATTCTCCATGCTGGTTAGAACTTTTTCACATGTCATATGATCTGAATGTATAACCGCCATTGTCCTGATAGTTTAGAACCAGTTACTAAGTTTCTATGCGTTATTACGAGGGAAGTGACGTCACGACTTTTGACGCCTATTGGAGTTAGAAGACCCCTCTCAGATCGATCCTACCTTAGACACATAATGGCGAAATTGAATTTAATCAAGACACGATATTTTAGATTAATTTAGAGGCCTAAACGTTTTCAATAATAGAGCAGAAAGAGTGAAAATAAATAATAATTATAACTGAGCTTTTATATAGCGCAATATCCTCTAAACGTGCTCATGGCGTTTTACAAGGGGTCCCTGGCCTACTTGAATGACAATTTGACCCAAAACTAAAAACGTTGGATTTGTATTCATGGGCACCAAAAGATTATTTTTAATTTCTACCAATCAGTTGTCTTTTACATCATATTTCACACCAATAAAATGTGCGAAAATATTCTGCAATCGTCAAATACAATTTTTATTCTATGCGTTTGATTACGTATTTACTAAGAAATGAAAGGGTTTTCCAATGAGAGGGATGGAATAAAGACTAATTTGGCATTGCGCTATTCTTAGAACTGTTCACGTAAACAGTTTAAACCAGATGATGACATTGTGATAGAAAAACATCGCATTTATTTTAACCCTCTCCTTGCCAGCCATTTTCAGGATTTTCCACAAAAACTTCACACCCAACTAACACAGAAATAGATATTTTTTATCACTCTGACATAATAGCAGTAAAATTCTTCCAATACATAATTTCTGTAGCAAAACATACTCTACAACAAACTGTTCATTTTCTTTCAATTTTATGATGTACAAAAGAAATTTGAATAAGAAAAATGTTGGTTTTATCGTAACAGATCGTGACGATTTTCCTATAGTTGGTAAGGAGAGGGTTTAAAATTAAAATCCATAACTTGATTTAAGTATCAATTAAATACAGTGGAAGCCGCATTAAGTCAACTTCCGTTTAAGATCAACACCTATTTGTTGGTCCCAAATATTATGTTCTTTATCTAAGTGTGTCTTATTGATAATGGATAAGGTCAACCCTGCTTAAAAGACAACCAAATCTTTCTGGTCCGGCGGTGTTGGCTTTAGCAGGGTTCCATTGTATCGTAATAATTGTTCAATTTCTCTTTCATATTGGAATCTGCGTTTGTTCTTTGAACGCAACTTTTTAATCTAACATGTATAGTCTGAAGCTTCCTTTGTGGTTATCTTATATATATATACGTGTGTGTTTGTGTGTGTGAGAGAGTAATATATTTATGTACAGTGTGTATATGGATGTGTGTGTGAGTGTGCGTGTGTGTGCGTGAGTATGCGTGTGTAATTGGATGCGTGTGAGCTTTTGTTCGTATGTCCGAATCTGCAGTGTTATTATTGTTGTTATCTTTCAATTCTTTATTATATTGTTCATCTTGGGTATTTTTATCTATTATTTTATGGAGGGGTTGTCTGAAAACTGTTTTATCATTGATTTTGTAAAGTTGCATGAACTTATTTGAAACGTTGATAACCCAAGTCTGTATGGGCTCATTGCTGTAATAGAAATTATATATTCAAACCAACGCAATGTATTGTCCGTTACAACAATGTTATATAGAGCCCATAAATCATAAATGTATTCAGTTATAAGACCTGATAATATATATATATATATATATATAATATATATATATATATATATATATATATATACATATATATATATATATATATATATATATATATATATATATATATATATATATATATATATATACATGTCGATTAAGCCTGATGATATTCTTACTCTTTCCAACAGGGTTGTTATAACACTCTATTTGACCATGCATATGAAAATGAATTGTCTACCTACATGATCTTGATATTCCTCATAACGGCGTGGCAGGTTAGTAGTAGTAGTAGTATTAATAGTAGTAGTAGTAGTAGTAGTAGTAGTAGTAGTAGTAGTAGTAGTAGTAGTAGTAGTAGTTTAGTAGTGTAGTGTAGTAGTATATAGTAGTAGTGTAGTAGAGTATAGTGTAGTAGTAGTAGTTATAGTAGTAATGTATGTTATAAGTAGTATGTAGTAGTAGTAGTAGTGTAGTAGTAGTAGTAGTAGTATATAGTAGTAGTAGTAGTAGTAGTAGTAGTAGTATGTAATAGTGTAGTAGTAGTAGTAGTAGTAGTAGTAGTAGTAGTAGTAGTAGTAGTAGTAGTAGTATAATAGTAGTAGTAGTAGTAGTAGTAGTAGTAGTAGTAGTAGTAGTAGTAGTAGTGTAGTAGTATTAATAGTAGTAGTAGTAGTAGTAGTAGTATTAATAGTAGTAGTAGTAGTAGTAGTAGTAGTATTAGTAGTAGTAGTAGTAGTAGTAGTAGTATATGGTATGTAGTAGTAGTAGTAGTAGTAGTAGTAGTAGTAGTAGTAGTAGTAGTATAGTAGTAGTAGTAGTATAGTAGTAGTAGTAGTAGTAGTAGTAGTAGTAGTAGTAGTAGTAGTAGTATAGTAGTAGTAGTAGTAGTAGTTAGTAGTAGTAGTAGTAGGTAGTAGTAGTTAGTAGTGTAGTAGTAGTAGTAGTAGTAGTAGTAGTTAGTAGTAGTAGTAGTAGTAGTAGTAGTTAGTAGTATTTAGTAGTAGTAGTAGTATAGTAGTAGTATAGTAGTAGTAGTAGTATAGTAGTAGTAGTAGTAGTAGTTAGTAGTAGTGTAGTAGTAGTAGTAGTATAGTAGTAGTAGTAGTAGTATTTAGTAGTAGTAGTAGTAGTAGTAGTAGTAGTATAGTAGTAGTAGTAGTAGTGTATTATGTTAGTTAGTAGTAGTAGTAGTAGTAGTAGTTAGTAGTAGTAGTAGTAGTAGTAGTAGTAGTGTATTAATATGTAGTGTAGTAGTAGTATGTAGTAGTAGTATAGTAGTTAGTAGTATTAATAGTAAGTAGTAGTATAGTAGTAGTAGTAGTAGTAGTAGTAGTGTAGTATAATGTAGTAGTTAGTATAGTGTAGTATAGTAGTATGTAGTAGTAAGTATAGTAGTGTTATATATATTAATTAGTTAGTAGTTATTAATAGTAGTAGTTAAGTAGTAGTAGTAGTAGTAGTAGTAGTAGTAGTAGTAGTAGCAGTAGTAGTAGTATTAATAGTAGTAGTATTAATAGTAGTAGTAGTAGTAGTAGTAGTAGTAGTAGGTAGTAGTAGTAGTAGTAGTAGTATTAATAGTAGTAGTAGTAGTAGTAGTAGTAGTAGTAGTAGTATGTAGTAGTAGTATTAGTAGTAGTAGTAGTAGTTGTAGTAGTAGTAGTAGTAGTAGTAGTAGTAGTAGTAGTAGTAGTATCAATAATAGTAGTAGTAGTAGTAGTAGTAGTAGTAGTAGTAGTAGTAGTAGTAGTAGTAGTTAGTAGTAGTAGTAGTGGTAGTAGTAGTAGTAGAAATAGTAGTAGTAGTAGTAGAAATAGTAGTAGTAGTAGTAATAGTAGTAGTAGTAGTAGTAGTAGTAGTAGTAGTAGTAAAAGTAGTAGTAGTAGTAGTAGTATTATTAGTGGTAGTAGTAGTATTAATAGAAGTAGTGGTAGTTGTAATAGTAGTAGTAGTAGTAGTAGTAGTAGTAGTAGTAGTAGTAGTAGTAGTAGTAGTAGTAGTAGTAGTAGTAGTAGTGGTAGTAGTAGTATTAATAGAAGTAGTGGTAGTTGTAATAGTAGTAGTAGTAGTAGTGGTGGTAGTAGTAGTAGTAGTAGTAGTAGTAGTAGTAGTAGTAGTAGTAGTAGTAGTAGTAGTAGTAGTAGTAGTAGTAGTAGTAGTAGTAGTGGTAGTAGTAGTATTAATAGAAGTAGTGGTAGTAGTAGTAGTAGTAGTAGTAGTAGTAGTAGTAGTAGTAGTAGTAGTAGTAGTAGATGATGATGATGATGATGATGATGATGATGATGATGATGATGATGATGATGATGATGATGATGATGATGATGATGATGATGATGATGATGATGAAGGTGATGATGATGATGCGATGCTGGTGATGGTGATAGTACTTTTAACAAGAAATATTACATTTTAATAATAATAATAATAATAATAATAATAATAATAATAATAATAATAATAATAATAATAATGATGATGATGATGATGATGATGATGATGATGATGATGATGATGATGATGATGATGATGATGATGATATATAGTGGAAATTGACAATCTGAACTGAAGATAAAAATTTAATTTAATTCGTGCGGCTATGTGTTCTTGTGGTATGACATTCGCTTTCGGATCGGAAGGTCCTGAGTTCGTGCCTCGCTCGGCGCACAGTTAAGTTCTTGAAAAAGACTCTTTACTCACTTTCTCTCACCATACTCTTGTGTAAAATGACAGCGTTGTCTCTTTCTGAAAAAAATTGTTATGTCTCGTCCTACATGTTAAGTGTTTTTTTTAAGTGCTTTTTGGTTAGGGACCCTTTGTTAAGCGCTTTGAGCACGTTTTGTGAATATTGCGCTATACAAAAGCTCAATTTTTGGGGGGTTGTTTTTAAATTTATTGTGTGCGGCTTTGGGCCTCGTTGTATGATACTCGACTTTGAACCTGTAAGTCCAAGGTTCGAGTCCCTTTCTGGGTGGCGATAAGTTGATATCTTTGAAAAGGCTCTCTATCCACGTTCTCTTCCCGTAATCACCTTTAAAATGAGTACTTACCTGGCCGTTAGAAAAATGATCTCTATCGAAATAATTTAATATTGCCTAACAGGCATCATATCACACCTACGTTAAGTTTTTAGTGTTGGCTGAGGACCCATTGAATACAGTATGGTGTGGATGTTGTGCCACACAAATACTCGAGTTTATTTGTTACATTTTAAACATTAACATTCAAAGAGGAAATTAGCAACACATCCGGTATATACATAATATTATTTCGTTTTATTTCATATTTGAACTTCCTTTTGCCATGATGAATCAAATCAAGTGATATTGATTGTCGATTGATCAGACTACAACGATTGCTTCCCCTTTTTTTATAACTTTTCCAAACAGTGCATTGCCATGGCAATTGGCGTCTTGATGCTGTTTAATCCGCCAGAGGAAGAACTAGGAAAGGCAGCTCTCGCCGCCGAGAGGCCAGATGCAGGTGCTGTGCCAGAAGCAGAGATGAAAGTGTTTACACCATTCTCAAAGATATCATCCTACCAGTCTTCGGATATCAACAGGATCAAATCTACGGAGATTTGGTAGAGAGGGAGAGAGAGAGAGAGAGCACCACCGCCGGGATAGTCCAAATAATAATTTTGCTGATGATATTGTCACCTCAATAATCAACATATCATTCTATTGTAAGTTTTCAATTTCATGCTTTCCTCCCTCTCCTCCGTCTCCTCCTCCTCCTTGTTCTATTAAAATTGAAAAAAAATTGAGCTGTTATATTGAGCAATGTCCACTAAACGTGCCCAAAGCGCTGTACAAGGGTACCCTGACCAACAGCAACATTTAACACGTAGGACGGGACATGACGCCTATTAGGCGATATCAATTATTTTTTTTCGCACAGAGACAACGTTGTTAACGGCCAGGTGCTCATTTTGCATCTGAGTACGATGTGAGAATGTGAGTAAAGAGCCTTCTCCAAGGACTCAACTATGCGCCAAGGACAGGGGTTCAGAAAAAAAAAAATCCCGATTGCACCAGGGATCGATTTTGGTCCCTTTGCGTGTGAAGCGAGTGCTCTACCAAGTTATAAGCTATCTGATCGCATATCACCGATCAAAATCGGTCAATTGATTGATAAAATCTGGAGGTGCGTGCAAATGAATCTGGCAAATCTTCTCTGAAAACAGTCAGATACGGGGTGGATTTGGACGTAGACACATAATGAAAAAGGTTGATTTCCCATAGGCAAGTATATATTTTGATGATTATATTATATAATATCGTGGAAATTAAGACGAATATTTTAAGTTATCAACGATCAGACTTTGTCCAGTAATAAAAGCTGAAGACCAAAAAGACAAAAGACGCAAAATGCATTTTTGTTTTATATATATATATATATATATATATATATATATATATATATATATATATATATATATATTATTAAACCGCAAACTCTCAACACTGAACCGACAAGAGTTAATTTTAACAGATATTGACCCCGAATACACTTGATAATTTTGCTCTGACAATTTTTCGTACAATCGATCACTCAATAAATTTCACGGCAATTCTCTTTCACTCTCTCTCTCTCTCTCTCTCTCTTTCTCTCCTCTCTCTCTCTCTCTTTCTCTCTCTCTCTCTCTTTCTCTCTCTCTCTTTCTCTCTCTCTTCTCTCTCTCTCTCTTTCTCTCTCTCTCTTTCTCTCTCTCTCTCTTTCTATCTCTCTCTGTCTCTCTCTCTGTCTGTCTCTCTCTGTCTCTCTCTCTGTCTATTATTCTCTCTCTATCTCTATCTCTCTGTGTCTCTCTCTGTCTCTCTCTGTCGATTATTCTCTCTCTATCTCTATCTCTCTCTCTTTCTCTCTCTCTCTCTCTCTCGCTCCCTCTCTCTCTCCCTTTCTCTCTCTTTCTTTCACTCTCTCTCTCTTTCTCTCTCTCTCTTACTCTGTCTCTTTCTGTCTCTTATTCTCTCTCTCTCTGTCTCTATCTCTCTCTGTCTCTCTCTCTCTCTGTCTCTCCCTTTCTCTCTCTTTCTTTCACTCTGTCTCTCTTTCTCTCTCTCTTACTCTCTCTCTGTCTCTTATTCTCTCTTATCTCTTTATCTCTCTCTCTCTCTCTCTCTCTCTCTCTCTCTCTCTCTCTCTCTCTCTCTCGCTCTGATGCTTTTGGAGATTAAAAATAAAATAAATACAGCACGCTTCACTCAATAAAGACTATTTCTGTCTCCTGAAAACAAACAAATCCCCATGAACGTGTTCCAGCCAGATTACTGCCTTCTCCTTCTATTTAACTCTTTCCTTACCAGCCATTTTCAGGATTTTCCCCAAAACTTCTCACCCAATTAACACAAAAATAGATTTATTAACACTCAAAGCAATAGCAGTAAAGGTCTTCCGATGCATAATTTCTTTAGCAAAGCATGCTCTACAACACACTGTTCATTTTCTTTAAATTTTATGATATACAATTTGAATTTGAATTAGAAAAATGTTGGTTGTATCGTAACGAATGTGATGATTTTCCTATAGTTGGTAAGGAGAGGGTAAAATGACCTCATACTTGTCAGATTAATGTGACCCGGCTTCTTAAAGCAGTATTATATGTCGGAATGAGTTACGGGATGACAGATGAATTTATAAACACAAGCATGAAAAAAGAGCCGTCCTTCAGAGCCTTTCGGCCCATGGGCCCGAAATTTATCCCGGTTTCTATAGCGTGAAACAGACAATAGCAATTGCTTGCTATCCTTTGGTTAGGGCGCTAGTCTATCGCAAAGTACTTTCCGCCAGATCTATCAGACCCATCTACCCAAAATCACTGTTGGATGGACAGGGGAGATCTGAAAATATCTCGCCTGCACGCGAGATAATTTCTTGCATTTCAAAAACTAAAAATTAGTTTTTCCAACCATTTTCATTCAAAAGTCATTTTTAGGTCAAATTCATCTCGACCGACGTACATTTATTTGCAGGTCTGATAACCCAAATTGTTATGGTCTCGTTCTTGTAATGGAAATACTCTCAAAACCAACGCAGAATAGTGTCCATTACAACAACGTTAAAACAAGCCAGCCCATATAATATGTCCAGTTATCAGATCTGCAAATATGGTCACGTTGACCCCGACAAAATACCGTTCGGAGAAAATGGGTCACTAATTATAGTTTTTGGACCAAAACATCTTGTCAAGTTAGTGGTTACCGTGATCTATCGAATTAATATATAAAGATGAATATTATATAATATATATATATATATATATATATATATATATATATATATATATATATATATATATATATATATAAAGTGATGCTTAAGAAGGCTTTTGTGCTCGAAACTGTAATTTTGTTTTAAATTTGTCCTATTTTTTAAGCTGCAATCTAATATCGAAGGAGCGAAATTGACGCCACTCTGTTTTTTTTGTTATTGGTTGTAGCCAGCCATTTTTATTATTAAATTCTATCAATAAGACTACATATAAGCGTTTCACCGTTACACATAGTCCTGTGTGTTGGTACATTATATTTTGCTGTCGGATGTTGTTGTGAGTATCCTAGCTAAGCGCACATCATCAATATATATATATATATATATATATATATATATATATATATATATATATATATATATATATATATATATTATAAAAACAAAAACCATGAAATAATAGTGATCAACTTTAGTATAAAAGGAGCTATTTATAAACATTTGACAGATATTAAGATTGTTTGACAATCTTAATATCTGTCAAATGTTTATATATATATATATATATATATATATATATATATATATATATATATATATATATATATATATATATATATAACTTTTGACAGTTCACAGCTTCGGGCAGTTTAGTAGTAACCCTCATATTAATCGGTGTCTGACCGATAAGGAGAGAATTGTATTGTGTAAGGGCTCTACAGGCATATTATGTCTAAATTTCCTGAAATTGGACAGATTTCCGGCACAAAACTAGATTTCTATCGGAGCCCCTAGGTACTGAGATAACCTCTTCGCATAGGGACTATATTTCATAATAACAAAACAATCAATATACTATTCTATACCTCTGCTTTGTACCAAACCCGAATAATCTCTCCCTCTCTCTCTCCCCTCTTTCTCTCTCTCTCTCTCTCTCTCTCTCTATATATATATATATATATATATATATATATATATATATATATATATATGTATATATATATATATATGTATATATATATATATATATATATATATCACTCTATCTCTTTCTCTCTCTCTCTCACACACACACACACACACACACGCACACATACACTTCTCACTCATTCTATCTCTATCTCTCTCTCTCTCTCTCTCTCTCTCTATATATATATATATATATATATATATATATATATATATATATATATATATATATGACGATGGCTGAAAAGGCCTGAAACATCGATGTAGACTGACTCCAACTTTGTGGTAAATATTACAATAATAATTCGCTCCATTGCTACATGTCGAGCATTATTCGTACCATATTTGTATCCAACACGATTCAATGATTCAATATATATATATATATATATATATATATATATATATATATATATATATATATATATATATATCATGTTGACTGCTGTACCGGTGTGGATTTCTGTACAATTTGACGCTAGAGTGCATTTTTTTTTTCATTGACAGGTTTGATCCCTTTCGATCTCTTAGCTAAAAACCTTGAGGCTAAGAATAATTGAACGTCAAGAAAATTTAGATTTTTGTATACAAAATTAGATATCGGGATTCGACGAGTATCAGACCCAATGTGTCAGATATCCTCATTGTTACATTATATCATAGTAGGAATCACTTAACTCTCTCCTTACCAGCCATTTTCAGGATTTTCCCCCAAAACATCTCACCCAACTAACACAAAAATAGATTTTTATCACCCAAACACAATATCAGTAAGTTCATGCGATGCATAATTTCTTTAGCAAAACATGCTCTACAACAGACTGTTCATTTTCTTTAAATTTTATGATGTACAAAGCAAATTTGAATAAGAAAAATGTTTGTTTTTTTCGTAACAAATGTGCTGATGTTCCTATAGTTGGTAAAGACAGGGTTAAGTCGAGGCCTTGCTGTGAGGGATGAAAAATAAAATATTCATGTTAAATATTCCTTGATATGATTACACTGCCCCAGCAATGGATATAGAACGCGCAGAGTCCAACCTCAATGTTTTTAGATGTCTCGTCAAAATCCTAAGAAAGTTTCCAGAGAAATTGTCAGAAAAGGTTGATTTCACAAATATTACATAACGGGAGAGAATAAAAAGGCATTACTTCACTCTATATGTTGTTTTTTTTTTGGCACATGCATCTACATTTTAGAATAGAGAACTTTAATTATCTTCTTTAATTGGTTTAGATTTATCCAATGTTTTAACATATTAAGATTAAACCTCAAATAATCCGCGTATTAACTCTTTCAGCGCCATTGGCCGCACTGTATGGCCAAGCAGAATCTGTTCTACTGGTAAATGGCCGCACTGTATGGCCAAGCAGAATCTGTTCTACTGGTCAATGGCCGCACAATGCCGTCGGCTTTGAAAGGCAATAACAATAATATAATCCAATCCTACTTTCTACAAAAGTACAATAAATTGAACCAATGGTATCCTTTCTTTCATCAGAACATTCAATTGGCCCCAGGGGGTATTTTAATTGAGATTTTGCGCCGAATTCGAATGTCGCTTTGTCTTAGTTTGTCATTTTCATGCTGACTCCATCGGGTGTCAGCCATTTTCTGACGGAAATGCGAATATTATGGCCTCAGTTCTGAAAGATTTAAGGAAATCGTTATGTTTTTTAACCCTCTTCAGTACATATTCTTCATATATGCCTATGTGGCATTAAAATAAGACAATAACTTTTATTTCAGCTGATGTTAACTATAGCAATTCATTTTGAAAATCGTATTGTCACATTTTCTAAGGTTGGACATCCATGACTCATAAATCTCTTTTAATCACTGGTTTATTCTAAATCTATTGTTTCCACTACTATTGTATTGTATTAATAATACTGGGCTGGTGATGTGATGATTCTATCTCCACTTTTGGGGGATTTTAAGGGGCTTCATCTTACAAAAAAAAACAAATTCAAATTGTGGAGTTTGCTCAAAAGCTATATACAAAGGCATGGCTGAAGTTTATATACAGATATTAATAAAAATAAAAGTAACATTAAATCAATGTTTTTCAAAGTGAAGTAATGTGGAGATCCAGTTAATCCTCAGCCCACATGTTTAGCCACACCAGGACCCAGTATTGTGTAAACGGACTAGATGTACTTCTTTACTAGTCTAATAAATGACAAACTAGTCTGAAGCCTGGGCGAAGCAAGTGACTAATAAGTTCGGATTTTATTAACGTTTTCTAGTCTTTGACTAACTAGGCTCTTGTCTAGAAGTGGGCGTTGTAAGGACAGTGACTAATTCGGCTATTTTTGTGCTAGTAGCATCAAGCTCTCTAGTACACGATTGCAGGTAATCCTGTATACTTTCAACGCAAAAGATTTCCAAAGAGGAAATTAACAACACATCCGGTATAGACATATTTCGTTCCGTTTCATATTTGAACTGACTTTGGCCCTGATGAAGTAATTCACGTGATATTGCCTATCGATTGATCAGACTACAATGGTGTCCATGGTCGACTGTCAACTATATATTTAGGCAAATGAAAGTATAATTGAAACTCCAACAAATTGAACCAAAAAACAAAAACAAAACAACGACAACAAAGAAACAAAACAGAAATTGTGTTCTGATGAATCACATTATTTCAGTCAGTTACAATGCCAGCAGAATAACTTTTGTCTCCCCTATACCTTCTAATTGTTGTGGTTTTCTTCTTTTTTTTTCTTTTTTTTTTTTTTGTTTGGGGTTTTTTGGGGGGTTTTTGTGGGGGTTTTTTTGGTGTGTTTTTTGTTGTTTTTTTTTTTTTTTTGTTTTTTTTTGTTTTTGTTTTTTGTTTTCTTTTGTTTTGTTTTTGTTTTGTTTTTGTTTTTTTTTTGTTTTTTGGGGGGAGGGGGGGGGTTGTTCTTTGAAGCGAACCCTTCTACTTCGAGTCTCCGTTCACTCGCATCTCGCAAGCTTGATTAGATTCGGATTTATTAATCTGTTTTAACTCACAAAAATGTGTACCTTCGACATTCTATACTTATCTTACATGTTTCTTTTTAAGTCAGTGTCAATAGCAACAGGACACTTTTTGCCTCTGCCGTTCGCATCCGACGTATTTTCCGTCTGATCGACACTCTCAATCTAAAAATAGCTTCTATCGTATATATCATTACGTGTCTAATTCTATTAGAAAAACCGGATGTCGTGTGCGGGATAAAGAATATTTGCTGAAATCCTTTTTTACAGAGGATAATCGAGATGCAAAAATATATTTTAGCTAATGCTGTATTAAAATCTGGGTTCTTCCTAAAACGAAAGAGGTATAATATTATTGGTATTATTGCATTGCAAGGACAGTGATTGGTGAACATAGCAAACTAAACATGTTTTATTATCAATGGTATGTGTCGAAGTATAATACACACTGTTCTACCACTTGATGAGTAAAACCAACACAGAAATCTACGTGTAAACGTAAACGTTTATAATATGATCGAGAAGTCGCACGATACTTAGTCACCCATCTGGCGGTGTGAAAACAATATCAATGATCGGAGAAAGGTCGAATTCATTGGTTTTATTGTTTATAAACAACCAACCATGTTTGTCCGAGCACGTGTGAAGGTGTGTCACAAATTCCAAGTTTTGTGTGGTCAAAAATCTATTGGTTAATTCTGTGTCTCGTGCGTGACTTGGAATTCTTTAGTCAATCTTCTATCATCGATTTATTACTCAGTTTTAAAATGTATTTTCTCCTCTTCCTTTCCAACAGAGTCATCAATCTAAACCTAGCCAATCTGGAGACACGTTTTGAGGATGTGTATATAAAAAACACAAAGAATAAACCCGGCAACCAGAGATTTCCTTTCGGCTTAGAATACTATGTACTGTAGTTGAAATTGAAGTAGTTATCGATAAAAATAGGTATAAGGTGGGTGGGGGGGGGGGAATTGAAAATAGGGGCGGAAGAGTGGGGGGAAATGGAGAGTGAACGCCATCTGATGATTGAAAGAATCTATTTTTGGGATGTCTGTGGCCACGATATTTCCAGCTCCATGTAAATCACTTTACGATTATTTCTTCTATAAATATGTTGTATCTGTTTGAATGTTTTAAACAACTCAAATTGCCAAAATGAAAGGTTTTGCCAGCCTGTTAAATGAAAGAACGAAGCATCTGTAAGAATGTAAAGGTAAAATGTGATCCGGAATCCCAAAACGGTGATAAAGTAAGTGGATTCAATTTTTTTTTAAATTAAGAACGAAGATTGAGATAAAAGACGAATGAATTTTGTTAACGTGGTAGCAACGTGAATGTTTGCCAATTATCACCATGACAAGAGAGTAGTAGCCTGTCGCAACGCATGTCGTAAGACGTATGACGTGAGTGTCACATGGTTAACGACAGAATAAGTACGTCTTCTTATAGCATAGTCACACCTTCACTAATCACCTTCAAACTAGTGAAGAATGTTGCTGCCCCTCAATGCTGTGCACACGTCACACGGAATTACCAAGAAATATATTTAGCTGATCACGTGATGAGATACCATACGGGCTTACGGCGTATTCTGCGAAAGGCATGTCATGGTGATAATAAATAAGTAAATAGAAGAAACACAAGTAAAAACTCTGGCTATTGATGTTTTTAAATGTGTTTTGATTTTCTCATAAAATATGATACTGTATCGTTTTACCACGTTTTTTCTCCTTTTGTTATGATTGTTTTACCTTATATACTTGCCATTAGAATGTCGTTGTTCAAGCATAGAATCAGATGTATCTAAACACCTTTTTATATACTAAATATACATATAATATTTGATAATGTCATCGTAAGAATCACAGCTGACATAACACCTGAGATACAATAAACACGAATGAATTCTTGATATAATATCGTATTAACACTTTTATTTCATTGTATCATAAACAACACACCAACAACAATAAACTGTGATACAACTTGCTTTTGTGGATCTAATTGTCCTTTACTTTCAATGTTGTAACATGATTTTAAAATTTGATTGAATGTTGACCGTTTGGTGAAAACAGGAATAAGGCCATCAAAAACCTTCACGTTTTTTGTTTTTTTTATAACAGCCACCTAAAACATATCCCCTCCCCAAACTTTCTTTCTTTCTATCTATTCATTTATCTATCTAATTATTTATCTATCTATATATTTGAGTGTTGATAGGTAGATTATAAGAGTGCTCGATAATATTGGTTAGAGACATTCACATTTTTATGGGTGGTACAGCGGTTTCAATGCTGATATTTTTTTCCTCCCTTTTGCACTCTTCCGTCAAAAGTGACTCAAATTGGTAAGTGTCCCTAGCGTATACTAGACACACGGGAACACAAACAGAGGACGCCAATAAAACTAATCAAGCTACGGACACTTACCCATTAGAGTCAACAATGGCCGAATATGTGTGTAAAAAAAAGGACTGAAACAACTGTTCCAACCATAAACATGTGAGTGTCTTTTCATTTACGATATCTGGTCAAAATGCACCAAACCTGAGACTTCAAATACACTCTAGAGAAATCTCAACCTTAAGACCTATTGGAAAGTTGGGGGTCATCTGAATAGATCAACGTCTCTTGACCAAAATGGAAAAGACATGTTTTTGTCAGCGTGGGGCAGAAAAGACACATAGATAACCACGCCTCTCGGACAGTCGTTATAATGTGAACAATGGCCGTGATTGGTAACGAAAGCGAACTACACACGTTATACCCACTGTTCTACCGCTTGATCAATAGAACCAACACACGTGTAAACTTAAACGTTTATAATTTGATTGAGAAAATCCCATGATAACTAGTCACCCATTTAGCGGTTTAAAAACAATAACAATGATCAGATAGAGGCCGATAGCATTCATCTTCTTCTTCTTCTTCTTCTTCTTCTAGGTTCCATGCCTGGTCCAGGCTTCGGATACTGCATGAATTATCTCTCTCATTCATCGAATTGTTTACAAACAACCATGTTTGTCCGAGCACGTGTGTCACAAGTTCCATGTTTTGTTGGTCAAAAATCTACTGGTTAATTCTGCCCAAGAGCCTTAATACGAGTACATACATTAATCAAATTGGAACAAGCTTCTCAATAAGAAGATTTACATTCACAACCACGTTCGTTTCTTTTAACAAAAACAAAATCCAGTTCTTTAGCCCGACACTCTCATCAGTCAGTAACAAAATAGTCATTTTGTATGAGATCCCTATTAAGATATCCAAACGAGTCCCATCAATCTGTATTTTTTATCATAAGTTTTTGTTTGGGTTTTTTATCTTCCATGGTCTTTTGTCTGGAGTAATCTTTTCAATTACAGAGTACTTGTGCCTCAGTTACAAGATGGAGATTGAGAATGTAAACGATCTGTATTCATGTGTTTGTCTAATCTAGTCATCGATCATATGATTTGTTGCTGTACAACGATTGGACATTTCTCAATAAATGTAAACACGCTGCTTTGTTTATGAACGTTGTAAACATACCCATATGTCAAACTGAACAAAATGACCTTTCGTGATGTTAGCTACTCTCAAACTTTTTATTAGAATTGATCATTTTGAGCGCACTTTGCAATGTGACCAATGACCTCGAGCACATGGAAATTTAATATAGATCATCCCCATTGATAATATTATTATAAACTTAATGGCTTAATGGCTCACACCGACTGTTGATCACATTTGTTCTATCTCTACGCTTTCTGAACACGAGAGGCATTTAAACTTCTAAAACAAATCGACACATACAACTCTAACTCAAACTCTAAAGTAGCCCTATTGGAACAGACTACAATGAGAACTTTTATGAAGAATGAAAATTTGGAAAAATAGACATCATCGTTTTAACTTATAATTTCTAAAAGAAACATAGATAACCACTGCTCTCGTACAGTCGACATGGTAGTGATTGGTAAACATAGCAAACTACACAGGAGGTTTTACTATCGATAGTATGTAAGTAAAATACCCACTGTTCTACTACTTGATCAATAGAACCAACACAGAAAACTATGTGTATACTTAAAACGTTTATAATATGATCGAGAAAATCGTGTGATAACTAGTCACCCATCTGGCGGAAAAAAAAAACAAAACAATAACAACGAAACGAAAAAGGTGAATTTCATTCACGTTATTGTCTACAAATAGCCAACTATGTCTGTCCGAGCAGGTGTGAAGGTGTGTCACAAATTCCATGTTTTGATTGGTCAAAAATCTAATGGTTAATTCTCGACGGGAAACAACCAACTATTTTTCGCAGTATGGCTTGATCTGCCGAACAAAATTCCTGTAGGGCAAATATAGATGCTATGAGCTTGGCTAAGAAACTTAGCAAAGTTGAGTCTTTGGAAATTGCACTTTACTCACTATCACGGGTGTTAGAGGAGTACCTACTAAGCTGTTAACAATTTTGTATCTGACGATGAACAATTATATTTTCATGTCACTTGTTGCTGTTGACATAAAGTTAAAGCGCTTTGGACACATTTAGTATTTATTGCACTGCATAAATACTCATGATTTTTGTAAATGTTGCTGCTCGAAGCTCGAAGAAATAAATAACAATGTGAAATTAAATTTTAATAAACGGTTTACCCATTTATCTCAACAACGCCACTACCACAGTATCTCATTTGTCTGTAGTGTTTCATTCATCCTATTTTGTTGATAAAGGAGAACCCCGAAACATCCATTTTAACTGTTTTCGTATATTAAATTAAAGCTTACATTCAATTTCACATTGTTATTCATAATTTTTGTTAACTGTTCCCTTTTGTTTTTTTTGTTTGTTTTGCTTTGTTTGGTTTTTTTTTTTTTTTTTTTTTTGTTGTTGTTTTTTGGGGTTTTTTTTCTCTAATCTGCATCAAACCGAAGATTCTTGCAGCTAGTGAAATCGAAATCTATCAAATTATGTTTAAGGTTGTTTTGTTTTTGGTTTTTTTTTTTTTCAAAATGTCACGATGTCTGTTAACCCTCTCGTGTTCATATGAAAGGGAAAAATGAACAAATATATTACCCATCCGCTCAAAACGGAAATATGTTGGGGGCGGGAAACCACATGCAAGAAAAAATTGATCTTTTTTTTTTTAATGTGTTTTTTTTTAATATGCAGAAAATTGAAATTTTAGGGGTTGTTTAATTATTTTAAGAATTATCTAATATTTATTCATCTAACAACAAATACAGTCCAATCGACAGTGCTTGGGTAGCTGAGTCTCTTAAATCTAACGGAAAGTACTTTGCGATCTACTAGAGTCGTTTAAAAAGAGAAGCAAGCAATTGAGATTGGCCCTTTAACGACATAGAAACCGGGTTAAACTACGGCTCCATGAGCCTAATGGCTCAAACTGACAATTATTTGTCACATATTTTCTATCTCTGCGCTTTACTCGTTACTCTAAAACAGCACTATTGGCACAGACTACAAAGAGCATGAAATTTATGTGAAAGGTAAATACTTGAAGCACCATTAAAATGGTGAGAGAAAGAAAAGGATAGAATTGTAGAAAATACCTCCTAAACTCACGTTAAATTTTACATCGATAGTTCAGTCCCAGGCAAAAACCACTTCGTAACAACAAAAACGATCATTTTTTTTTTATCCCAACGTGACATGATAGGACCTGTTCTCTCTCTCTCTTTCTCTCTCTCTCTCACTCTCTCTCTCTCTCTCTCTCTCTCTCTCTCTCTCTCTCTCTCTCTCTCTCTCTCTCCGGTCATTCTGGATACTACATAAGGTATTACTTTTGTTTAAAATTTACCTTTCGTTATGAGTTTTTGAAGTGTGTTCTGAGTAGTTTATACCGAATGAACGTTCAGAGATCTTTTCTCGAACCTGTCTGAATTTATGTGAAGTGCCCTTTTAATTCTTATATTGGATGAAGAAGAGTTCTATGGATTAGAAACAGCAGCTACAACAAAGAAATAAGATAAAGAAGTTGAGGTAGCAAAAATGATGATGTTGAGATGGTCACTTGGCTTGACAAGAAAAGATGAAGTGAGAAATGAACGAATTCAAAGGTTGACTGAATAAGTGAAGAATGAATCAATAAAGATGAGAGAAGATGGAATGAAATGGTTCGGACATGTTAAGAGACGAGAGAGGAAGTACGTGGGAAGGGAAGTATTCGACTTACAAATACCGGGAAAGAGAAAAAAAAAGGGACGCCCAAAGACCAGAAGAACTGGGCCTGGAGGAAGATGATCCGATGAACCAAGATGCTAGGAGATATGGTATTCATTATGGCAACCCTGTAAAATGCGGGATAAGCTGAAAGTAAAAGAAGATTGGGTGAAGAACGGTTAAGAGCTCGCAAAGGTATTTGTTTGTATTTTTTTGTTTGTTTGTTTTTTTGTTGTTGTTTTTTTTTTTTTATTTTTTTTTAATTATTCTGTTCATTCTTGGAGTTTGAAGCTTTTAAATTCATTTTTGTTCAATACTTTTTGGTGTATGATCTTGTAACAAAGTCAAGCGGATGTAGCCAAATCGTGATTGATAGTCATGATGGCGACAGCAAGACTATGGCTTCAGTGTTGTGTACATGGGTATAAAGTAATGCTTTAAAAAAGGACAAAATACTGCACAAGGACCGTTTCGGGCACAATACCCTTCTTCAGCCAATAACAAACAAGAAAACAACCCAGTTAAACCGTTAATACTTGTCGTTAGTCCAGGGAGGCTGCGAGGGAAAAGATCTGAATAAAATTGTGTATGAAATAGTGCCAGACAAAACAGAGAGAAAAAGAAAAAAAAATGCTAATGTTCCGTTTCTAATAAATAGAACCAGTGCTTGGAAGGCCGGGTTATAAAATTATGGATGAACTTTGGTGCGTAAATAAATATACGAGTCAAATAGATATGACAGCTGGAGATCAATGCTGGTGCAGTCCATAGGATGAGGATGGACGAATGGTCGGGTGAATTAATGAATTTTGGAATGGATGAATGGATGGATGGGTGAACGGATGGATGGATGAATGGTCGGATGGATGGATGGATGAATGGTCGGATGGATGGATGGATGGATGGATGGATGGGTGGGTGGATAGATGGATGGATGGATGGACGGATTGATGGATTGATTGACTGATGGTTGGATGAATGGTCGGATTGATGGATGGATGGATGGATGGATAGATGGATGGAAGGATGGATGGATGGGTGGACGGATGGTTTGATGAATGGTAGGATGGATGGATGGATGAATGGTCAGA
Organism: Berghia stephanieae; assembly: GCF_034508935.2. NCBI lineage: Eukaryota > Metazoa > Mollusca > Gastropoda > Nudibranchia > Aeolidiidae > Berghia > Berghia stephanieae. Next base: position 15,370,764 of record NC_088373.1, on the reverse strand, counting down.
TGGATGGGTGGATGGATGGATTGATGGACTGATGGATGGATGAATGGTAGATGGATGGATGGATGAATCAGATGGATGGGTGGATGGATGGATTGATGGACTGATGGCTGGATGAATGATAGGATGGTTGTATGGATAGATGGAAGGATGGATGGATGAATGGATGGATGGATGGGTGGACGGATGGATTGATGGAATAATGTAGGGGTGAATGGTCGGATGGATGGATGGATGGATGGATGGATGGATGGATGGATGGGTGGATGGACGGGTGGTTGGGTTGTTGGACGGATGGATGAATGGATGGACTGAAGTATGAACGAATTTGATTTCCTGTAACCCTCTCCAGAACTCTAATGCCTAGATCTTTAAATCAGACCACAGACGAGAGAGAGAGAGAGTGGCTGTGAATCAGACTGCCTTTTGGCGGTGCTACTCCAACCATCGACTACAATGTAAACAAGCCGCCATTTTGTAAATTCAAAGGATTCATTTCCGGTTGCATAGCTCTCCCCTCGTCCACATCATGCCGTAAGGAGAAAATCATCTACTTCTCAACTCTAAAGAATTTACCATCTATTTATTTTAACCGACGTTAACATACACGAAGGTCTGACATCCAAACATGTTTATGGGCCTAGTTGAACATTGTTGTAATGGACGATATTTTGCGTGGGTTTTTTTTTTTTTTTTAGAATTTTATTATAACAATGAGCCCATCAAGAATTGGGTTATCAGACCTGCAAATAAGTACACGTCGATCTTGGCCAAACATGCCGTACATTGACAAATCAGTTTCAGTTTGTGTTCATTCTGACAACCAAAAATTTTAAAAACAACAAAAAAAACTTTTTATTTCGAATATCAATAAAATCAAATTTTCAAAAATTCTCAATCCCCTATTTCATGCATACATCTTTCTCGGCAATTTCTTCGACCAACATGTTGGAATGTGAGTTCTTTCTAATAAGATAATTTTATAACAAGAAATGGATGCTATGCGCTTAGTTAAGAAACTCATACCATACGCCACGTTCATGGAGACAGACGGTTTTGTGTGTTGGTCCGTTATACTTCCGGATGGCAATGTTTTGAGCTTCTTAGCCAAGCGCATACTATCTAATCAAGTTCATGGTTACACATAGTTTTGTGTATTGGTTGGTCCGTTATACTTCCGGATGACAATGTTGTGAGCTTCTTAGCCAAGCGCATACTATCTATATAATGTACTTTAAACGTTTATAGTTTATAGATAGAATGCCCTTGGCCAAGGAGTTCACAACATTGCCATCCGGAAGTATAACGGACCAACACACAAACTCTGTGTAACCATGAACTTTTAAGGTCTGGTTAATACAGTTTAGTGAGAACAACTCACAAACGCGGATGGCAAAAACAATAACAAAGGCCTGAGTGACGTCATCTGCATACTATCTATAGTTTAGATCAATACGATTTAGTGAGAACTATCTACTCATAAAAATAGATTGGCTGAAAACAATACTAAGACCTATATCAAAGTGGTAAGCGAAACAAAATTTGGTGATGTAATGGAATATTACATTTCGCACATTTTGATATATAGATAGTAGTTCTTATTTGTACGCTCAATTCAATATAACAAACTTGAGCTTTTATATAGGACAATATCCACTAAACGTTCTCAAAGCGCTTTACAAAGGGTTCCTGACCAACAGCAACATGTAACATGCAGAACGAGACATTGACGCCTGTTAGGGCGATATTACAAACTTTTCCGACAGAGACAACGCTGTTAACGGTCAGGTACCTACTAGTTTTACACATGAATAATACGGTGAGAGTGTGAGTAAACAGTCTTTTCCAAGGACTCAACTATGCGCCGATCCAAAAGCGAGTGCCATACCACACGACCACACAGCCGCACAATCACAAATATCCGATATGTTTTAATACTTGTCAGTCACACCTAGTATATACCAATAAGATATTATACTTCAAATTGAAAGAAAACTATTGATTTTGTCGCAAACCCGGAACACGCAAGAATATCTGGCTACCGCTATTTGTTATAAAAACTTGTCAAAATTACACCATGGCTCCGCGATGTCACTTCTAAACGTGATTGAAACGAAACGGATCTATCACTTCTTTGATTCAAATCGACGTGTACTTATTTGCAGGTCTGATAACCCAGTTCCTTATGGGCCCATGGTTGTAATGAAATTATTTTTTTTAATGAGACAAAATATTGCCCAGTACAACAAGGCATAATACATACACGTCAATTCAAATTAATGAAGTGTTTTTCTTCACGAGTTTTTATTTTTCATTTTCTTTTACATTTTTCCATTTTCTTTTACATTTTCTAGGGTTCACCTGTTAGAACTTAGTCCCTCTGGATTACACATGTCTTGGTATAGCTAATCCTTTGACATGCGTGTGCAATATGTAAAATCCCATCCCCTTCGTTTCTCACAACTTACTGATTGGCATTTGACAGTTGTTTGTTCGCTGCCACCTAGAGTCTGTCTGGAATCGCTTCGTCACAAGTGCATGCAATATGCATTATATCTGTATTATGATATTCTAGTCTTTGTCAACATCTTTTTGCTACCTCTCAGTATTTTGTACCTATTCGACTAACGGTCACTGACTATGTGTGTGTAGCGTGTGTGTGTGTGTGTGTATGTGTGTGGTTGATTGTTTTGGTATCGTCTTATGTGTAACTCTTTAAGCTTTGGACATTCTTTTTATAGACAGAAATGGAATAAAATTGACGTCACTCAGCTCTTTGATATCGTTTTTCGCCAGCCATTTTTTATGGGTAGTTCTCATTAAATTGTATAAATCATTAATCAGACTATAAACGTTTAACGTTACACATTGTTTTGTGTGTTGGCACATTATATCTGAGTGGCGAATGTTATGGGTTATTTTTTAACTTAACGCATGGCATTAATATTTTTTCTTTGCTCTTTTCAAGACGTTGATATCCCTAACGTAATGTCTGGCATTTGGCTTACCACTTTACCATACTATTAGGCCTTATAGATAGAATGCGCTTGGCCAAGGAGTTCACAACATTGCCATCCGGAAGTATAACGGACCAACACACAAACTCTGTGTAACCATGAACTTTTATAGTCTGGTTAATACAGGTTAGTGAGAACAACTCACAAACGCGGATGGCAAAAACAATAACAAAGGCCTGAGTGACGTCATCTGCATACTATCTATAGATAGATCGAAGTTGACGTCACTCATGTCTTTGTTATTGTTTTTTGTTTTTTGTCTTTTTTGGCCATCCGTGTTTTATTTATGAGTAATTCTCACTAAACTATATTAACCAGACTATAAACGTATAAGGTCACATATCGTTTTGTGTGTTGGTCCATTATACTTCCGGATGGCAATGTTGTGAGTTTCTTTGCCAAGCACATACTATATAATATTTTGTTATATTAAGAAATAAAACGCCCTATCCCATCCCCGGACCCCTACCACCACGACACTCACAAACACAAACACAAACAATAATTTATCACTGACAAGCAGAGTTCACAATATCAGTATGTGAGGAGAGTAGTTAAGTGTGAGACAGTTGCTAAATTACTGAGACAGTGCGTGTGTGTGTGTGTGTGTGTGTGTGTGTGTGTGTGTGCGCGTGTGTGTGTGTGTGTGTGACGAAGTGTGAGGATTCGGGTTTGCTTGCGTGCTGCCCTGTACCAAGCTGCCTATCAAGCGGTCTGTCAAGCCAAGGTTAGCGAGACAGACATAACACGTGTGTACACTTAGCGTGTAGACACTGTACTGACTTGGGCCCACCGACCTACCTAATATACCATAACATTACCAACAGTTAAGTCCTTTACTTTGCGTGTTAACCATCACGTCGCTAGGCCTAACTTTGTCTTCAATTCTTCAAGTTCAAGTTGGATTTCCTCATTGTCGGTCGATAACAACAGGTGTTTTGTTGTATATTTAAATTCACTTTATAAAGGTGTGCAAAGTATTTAAAAAGAGGGATTTTGTAACCTGTTACTGTTATCAGTTGTGGAAAAAAAATTCCTGATTTAAATTTAATTGCTCGTGGTATTTTCTACAAGTGATTAACGAAATACGGAAATATTCAAATATCATCTACAGCTTCTAAAAGCGGGTAAGTATTTTTTGTAAAATAATTGTTGCTTGATGCGATACATCGTTTTGTTTGTTTTGTTATTTCGCGTGTATGCGTGTTTGAGACATTACAATTACACACGTGTGTTGGTCGTTTTGGATTATTAGGATGCCTTGATTTATAAACGCTTGTTATTTAAAGTTGTTTATTTTAAGTGTTAAATAATATGTAGATAATGCCCTTTTTTCCAATTTAGAATGGGTTTGTTTGTTTTTTAAATTTTACCCGCGCGCGTGTTCTCACACATACATACAAGAGCGAGAGAGAGAGAGAGAGAGAGGGGGGGGTGAAGAGAGAGAGAGGGAGGTGAAGAGAGAGAGAGAGAGAGAGAGAGAGAGGGGGGGGGGTGAAGAGAGAGAGAGAGAGAGATGCCTATGATATTATTATTAATTATTAATTAGAGCCGACCTTTCTCCTCAACTATGAATAACCAAATTCCTATAAACGATATTCTATATTTTGATTCCTTTACCCTTTGTAAAGCGCTTTGAGCACGTTTAGTGGATCCAGCTCTATAAAAAAAGCTCATTTTTTAAAAAATATAACATTATGATGTGTATGGCCGCACGTGCGGCCACACACCTCATAATGTTATATTTTTTTTTAATTGAGCTTTTTTATAGAGCTGGATCCACTAAACGTGCTCAAAGCGCTTTACAAAGGGTCCCTGGCCAGCAGCAACATTTAACATGTAGGACGGGCCATGACGCCTGTTAGGCGATATTACAATTTTTTCGGACGGAGACGACGCTGTTAACGGCCAGGTACACATTTTTACACCAAAGTACGGTGAGAGAATGTGAGTAAAGAGCCTTCTTCAAGGACTCAACTAAGCGAGGCTCGAACCCAGGGCCTTCCGATCCGAAAGCGAGTGTCATACCACAAGACTACATAGCCGCACTATATTATTATACTTAAAAAGGAGGTTCCGATAGCTCAATTGTGCTGAACGCAGGCTTTACACGCAAAGTGACTGAGTTCGAACCCTCTGAAGTCGAGATTATTTTCTTACCCGTGCCCCCTGTCCACCCAGCAGTAATTGGGTAGCTGGTTCTGCTAGATCTGGCGGAAAGTACTTTGCGATAGACTAGTATCTTATTCTAAAGGGTAGCAAGCAATTGCTAGTCTCCGTTTCACGCTATAGAAACCGGGATAAACCCCGGCTTCATGGGCCTAATTGGCTCTGCAAATAAGTAAGTAACAATGTGAAATTGAATGTAAGCTTCAATATAGTATACGAAAACATGAAATGGACGGTTCGGGTTTCCCCTTTATCAACAAACAGACGTTCGTCTGTAGTGCTTCATTCATCCTGTTTTGTTGATAAAGGAGAAACCCGAAACGTCCATTTTATCTGTTTTCGTATATTACATGGAAGCTTACATTCAATTTCACGTTGTTGTTTTTTTTTTTTTTTTTATTTCTTCGCGCTTCTGAAAATAAGTGCACGTGATCTGAAGGGCTGCTTTTATTTTGTTTTTGTTTTGTTTTTGTTTTTGTTTTTGTTTTTTGTTTTTTTTTTTTGTTTTTTACTTGTAAAAGAATATAAAGTACCCTAATTGTATGGACTTGTAATTTCACTGTGCCCTTACGTGACACAGCATTTCTTTAGCTTCGCGTGGTCTGTCAGTGCATTTTTTATGGCTTTAGGATTCCAGCACTCTTTCATTTTGGAATCCCAAAAAAGTTTATATTTAATTTATATTAATCTGATTGCGACCCAAGGAATCCGCGTTAAGAAAGAATACTTTCAAATATTTTCGATTTTGGCTGTCTGGAAAATATTCCTTTTAATTTTGCATTTATCCGCCATATGTTTTTCTCTGATTAATGTTATTATTTTTTTCATTATTATTATTATTATTATTATTATTATTATTATTATTATTATTATTATTATTATTATTATTATTATTATTATTATTATTATTATTATCATTATCATTATTATTATTATTACTATTATTATTATTATTATTATTATTATTATTATTATTATTATTATTATTATTATTATTATTATTATTGTTATTATTATTATTATTATTATTATTATTATTATTATTATTATTATTATTATTATTATTATTATTATTATTATTATTATTATTATTATTATTATTATTATTATTATTGGGTTTGTTTTGTTTTTTGTCAGATATGGAATAGGCAACTGTATGAATCATATGTATTCATGCTTTAGCATGTCACAATCTATTTCAAATTAAGAAATTAAGGAGCAGGCCCCGGTGAAAGATAAAGATCTGAACTAGTGTGTATGAAAGGTGCCAGACAAAGCAAGAAAGAAAAATACAAGAAAATCAAATCAGTCTAGCTCGACGGGGATCGAACCTCAGACCTTCTGATTGCCGGTCAGGAAAGGTCTGAGGTTCGATTCCCAGTCGAGGTAGACTTAATTTTTTGGGATGTTTTTGTTTTTTTTATTCTTGTATTTTTCTTTCTTGCTTTGTTTGTCACCTTTCAGACACACTTGTTCAGATCTTTATCACAAAATCTAGTTCCCTTGAGAAGCACACTTGTGTCAATTTTGTTGGGTTGTTTTTTTATTTCGTCTTGTTCTAATGTAGATCATCTCCCAGCACAAATACACACACACACCCAAACACACACACACACACGCACACACAAATACACACATACGCATACACACACACAGACACACACACACACACACACACACACACACACAAATAATAACGCAAACAGTCAACCGTTATCTTTCCCTTTTGATTCACACTAGAATTGATGACACGTGTAAACCATTTCCGCCTTTTTCCGCCCATCAAACACTGGCGGAATCGATGAAGAATTTACGATCATTTTTATTTGATTGTGTGTTAGTTTTTGCCATCATCTTTCTTTTTTTACTTAATTGATTTATTTTTTTATTCGTTTTTGTTTTGTTTTTGTTTTTAGTTTTTTCGCTTGTTCTTTTTTGTGTTGTTTTTTTTTAATTACTGTTTTTTGTTATCTTCTTTTTTTCATAATTGTTTGTTTGGTTGGTTGGTTTTGGTTTGATATTTATTTTATTTTTTGTTTGTTTTTTTTTTCAATTTGATTTATTGTTCAGAGCTGTTATCCAATGAAATCCAAGCGTCTCTCGCACTATTTGATTGTCCGGGGTTTTTTTTTTTTTTTTTTTTTTGGTTGGTTTTTAAAAAAAATATTATTTAACCCGATAAGATTGTATAGATAGTTCGAAGTTGACGTCACTCAGGTCTTTGTTATTGTTTTTTGCCATCCGCGTTTATGAGTAATTCTCACTAAACTGTATAAACCTGACTATAAACGTTTTGTGTGTTGGTCCGTTATACTTCCGGATGTCAGTGTTGTGAACTCCTAAGCCAAGCGCATACTATAGATGGACTACATTGTGAAAGGAAAGGAATGCATCATCTTCATTTATATCATTTCTTCATTTTTTTAAAAATCCTGTACCAAAAATGTTTCTAAGAGTAAGTGATAAGGGTTGTAATAGGCTTCAACAGTCGTGACGTCACTTCCCTCGTAATGAGGTATAGTAACTTAGTTACTGGTTCTAAACTACCGGAACAATGGCGGACGCCCTTATGAAATACTTCTCCGACGAGCATATAAGTATATCTAGAAGAGAAAAACAGTATAAATCCGATCATGTTTTGACGTATATACATGACATGTGAAAACGTTCTCGTCAGCATGAAGAATAGAATATGTACCGATTTTCTTTTTAAGAACCAAGCTGCTTCTTGCTGAGCGGACGTGACATCAGACTATTGAATCCTATTTCGGTGTGTAACAACTTTCCATTATGTATTTTGTTCTGCAAGATTTTCAATTCCGCTGACCGTTGACCTCGTCAGCCTTCAGCCATAATCTCCCCCCCCCCCCCCCCCCCCCCCCCCCGCCCTTTCCACCGTCCAAACTCAACCGCATTCTATTTATAGAGAGAGGGCAGTGACCTTCCGTTAATCGGACCACCAACTTTTCAGTTGGGGTCTGGAACTGGAATGATTCATCAAGATTTTCGTCTGACATGGCTTAATCTTAATGCCCACAAAATACTGCCTGTCCGACGTCCGTTATGCATCCAGGTAGAGTTTTTTTTTTTTAAACCTAAGATTATAATAATAATAATAATAATAATAATAATAATAATAATAATAATAATAATAATAATAATAATAACAATAATAACAATAATAATAATAATAATGAAATATATTTATATTGCGCCCACTCCTCTATACAATAAAGCTCTAGGCGCATAACAATAACTTCAATCCAATCAAATCTCTCTCTCTCTCTCTCTCTCTCTCTCTCTCTCCCTCTCTCTCTCTCTCTCTCTCTCTCTCTCTCTCTCTCTCTCTCTCTCATAGATCAGGTATGATAATGGAATAAACCAACGTGTAGTTATTTGCAGGTCTGATACCCCAAATGATTATGGGCTCGATTGTTGTAATGGATGTATAATTATCAAACCAACGCAAATTATTGTTCATTACAACAATGTTAAAAATTAGCCCATAATTGCGTTTGTTTATCAGACCTGCCAATTTGTGCACGTCGGAGTTTGGGTTGTTATTTTACGTTGCATTTGTTGCCTTATCATTTATTTATTCGTTCATTTATTTATTTGTATTTTTATTGATGTATTCTTTTATTTTTCGATCAACATCTCTATCTACCTATTTATCTATCTACCTATTTATCTATCTACCTATTTATCTATATCTATCTATCTATCTTTCTTTCTTTCTATCTGTCTTTCTATCTGTCTATCAATGTATTAATCAATCTATCTAGCTATATATCTATCGCTATCTATCAAACTATATATCTGTCTATCTATTTATTTATTCATTTATTTATTTATTTATTTATTTATTTAATTATATTAAAACCAGAGAGATGGAACTGTTTCCATAAACTACATTGTCTTCTTGTTTTGTTTGTATCCTTTTTTTTTTTTTTTAGTCAAAGCTCTTGAACACTTGACAAAACCGAAAATAATCAAGTGAGCTGATCCTTCCAAATGCCTGCAGGCTTTCAATGGCTAGTTCCTTTTAGTAGAGCTCTTGGCTCTGAGGATTAAAAACGGAGATCTGAACAAGTGTATGAAAGGTGCCAGAAAAAGCAAGAAAGAAAAATAGAAGGAGAAAAAAAACATCCAACAATGGTGCTTGCTCCTTAATTTCTTAATTTCATAAAAACGGATAGATTTCCCTAACCAAATAGAATTAATTTGCTTTTTTTTCGACCCACTATGCTATTGAGCATTAAGTGGTTACCTGGGTATGTTAGATCTAGAAGAAAGTTATTTGCGCTCGACTAGCGTCCTTTCTAAAGGGTAGCATGCAGTTGTTAAAAGTCATTTTATTTTCTATTTGTAACAGAAATAAAAACCTGTTCGATGGATGGCCGCAAACACTCTTTCCTATGTGGCTTAATATTAGGGTCAGAAAAAACAAACAAACAACAAATTCCGGAAGATTTGTAGATATTGTCTTGGGGAGCGGGGGAAGGGGGATAGAGGGACGTTTGACGTCTTTCCGTTCCCTCTTGGGGGGGGGGGGGGGGGGGGGGGGGGGGGTAAGTGTATCGTATTACACCGGCCCATTTCTCCATCCTTGGATCAATTATTGTTTGTCTTATAATGTGGCTTCCGTGTTCTTTGCTTTTTGGGTCGAGAGACGATTAATTTGAGTTTGTTTGAACTCGTTTCCTTTCATGTTTTGTTGCTTTTTTTTTCACGGAGTGGGCCAGGGATGATTCTTTTTATAAGACTAGTGAAGAATCCGCATTATTTGCGAAGAAACAAAAGACTATCACAAGCGTCATGTGTCGTCTAACATTTTGTTGTTGTTGTTATTTGCCTTGGATCCCTTGTAAAGCTATTTATTGAGCATATTATGAGAAGCTGATTTTCACAACGTACTAAGTCACACCCTTATTTTTTTTTAAATGAGTTAATAATCTCAAGCTATCTTTTGGATTCACTAAGTACTTTGACGGTGTGCTCTTGGAATCTACATCTGGTCCCTATTGAACCAATTCCCCTTTGCCTTACCTTTTCTTTTGTGCTTTAATTGTAATTCTAGAACTTTTTACTATCCAATTTTCTTCCTTTTTACTGGCGCTGATATGACCTTAATGTGTTGCAAGCGCCGTAAAACCCTTAAAAAAAACAACAAACATATCTTTTGGATTCCATAGAATCATTAGAGAGCATTGTGTGTGTAGAGTTTCAAAACACTCGGGGTATAATAATTTTATGAGACACACAAGACAAGTATTTCTCCTCAATAAATAAATGACAAAATTGCAGGTTTTCTTTGAATGCTAAAAATGGGACGTAGTCCGTTTTGAAAATCACCTACTCATGTCGTAATCGAAATTGGATTCAGTAGTCTGATGTCACGCTGCCCGGCAACGGCGGCCATCTTGGTTCTAAGCAAAGAAAATCATTACTTTTTATTCTTGATGCTCGCTATTACTTTCATATGCCTTGTGATCAGAATGTGTAAAATTCAAAACATGATCAAATTTATGGGGGTTTTTTCCTCTGGATACGCTTTTATGCTCGCCGGAGAAATATTTCACACGGCGTCCGCCATTGTTCCGATACGAACCTAAACAAGACGCTAAAATAATATTCCAAGTTCCAGGCTGTTATTGATGCCATGGAATTAGATAAAATACTCACAACATCCACCAGCCAAATTAAACATATCCACCAACCTACAAAGCCGTGTGTAACTTTTAACGTTTATGGTCTGATTGATATCATAATTTAGTGGGAGCTAATCACAA
>NC_088373.1:15349789-15357289 GCF_034508935.2 Berghia stephanieae | reverse complement strand
GATACCGTGCGCTCTATAAGAGTCTGTTATTATTATTATTATTATTATTATCATTAAAAAGAAAGCTTTTATAAAACGCAATATCCACTAAACGTGCTCAAAGCGCTTCTCAAAGAGTCCCTGACTAACAGCAACACGTAACCTATTATAGGAACGACACATGACGTCTGTTAGGCGATATTACATTTTTTCCGACTGAGACAACGCTGTTAACGGCCGTGTACTCATTTTACACCTGGGTACGATGAGAGACTGTGGGTAAAGAGTCTTTTCCAAGGACTCAACTATGCGCCGTGCGAGCTCGAACCAAGGACCTTCCGATCCGAAAGCGAGTGTCATACGACATAGCCGCATTAGATACCGTCGCTTAGGCATTCCATGAAGGAATATAGATAATCCATCAAACAAGGTATCTGATGTCAACAGGAATCACCCATTTTGTCCAAGTGAGCAAATTGGGGGGGGGGGGTGATAATCTTGCCCAAGGAAAAAAAACGAAAGTGCCTGAAGCGGGTTCGAGCCCGGGACCTTTCGAATCACAGTGCAATGCCTTAACCACTCGGCCACTGCAGATTTCCTGATTGGATGTATAATATTATGTATGCTTGAACTTCATGAGTAAATTTCAGCCCAAAATCTACGTTGTCCAGAATTCTATGACAATCTTGAACAAACATTGATAAAAGTACATGTACTAGGCGCATCTCGTTTTAGGCACCGTAATATTATGGGGCATATTTTGGTCTATTTCAAAAGTTGCTCTTTTTCTACTATTTTGCATGCCTAACCATATAGATACCCCATCGGAGCACAAAAATATAGTTTTTCGTACAAAATACAGAAGAAAACAAACCTTTTCAAAGGGAGCGATCTATATTCCTGTTTTCGTCCAACCGAGTCGTCAATCACATGATCTGTTGCTGTCCAACGATTGGACATTTCTCAATAAATTATGTAAACACGCTGCTGTATTTATGAAAGTTCTACACATACCCATGAGTCATGGTGAGCAAAATGACCAATTGTGACGTAGGATATTTCTCAAAATCAAACGGTGAACACTTTTCACAATGTGGGTCATTTTGAGCACACTTTCCAATGTGACCAATGACCTCGAGCACATGGAAATGTAATATTATAGATCATTCCCATTAACCAAAATAGTATGTTAAAGAGGTGGCCTAAAGTGACTCCGGGTGGCCATAGTCACCACCTTGTATTACGGCACCTCAATAAATATCCATTGATTCAAGCGACCCTCAACTTGTGAAAAAAGCCTTAAAACCTGAGACTGATACCTCAAGGAAATCAACTCAAGTTTGAAAACGCTTTGCCTATTTTCGACCTATGTTAACCCTCTCCTTACCAACCATAGGAAAATCGTCACATTCGTTACGATACAACCAACTTTTTTCTTATTCAAATTTATCTTGTAGACCATAAAATTTAAAGAAAATGACCAGTATTATAATAGAGAATGTTTTGCTAAAGAACTCATTTATCGCAAGAACTTACTGCTATTGTGTTTGAGTGATAAAAAATCTGTTTTTGTTGGGTGTGAAGTTTTGGGGAAAATCCTGAAAATGGTTGTTAAAGAGAGAGTTAATCGATCGGATTTTGAAGTATACGTTTTATAACCAAAATGAGGAAAAAGTATTTTATCAGTGCATAACAACACACAGTACAACACAGTCTACTTTGACCTTCTTTTTTTCCCTCCATAATGTGTACTAATGATAAATAACACACATGAATATTAACTGCACACAGCTCTTACTTTTTACTCTCTTCTTGTATTCTTTTTTTCTTCTTTCTTTTAACGTACGCTGTTCGGGTTGGCTGGAATCTCTTATCTCAAGAGTATTTCACATTGAACACAATGTATGTATGTATGTATGTATGTATGTATGTATGTATTGTATATATGTATGTATGTATGTATGTATGTATGTATGTATGTATGTATGTATGTATGTATGTATGTATGTATGTATGTATGTATGTATGTATGTATGTATGTATGTGTGTGTGTATGTATGTATGTATGTATGTATTGATATATGTATGTATGTATGTATGTATGTATGTATGTATGTATGTATGTATGTATGTATGTATGTATGTATGTATGTATTGTATATATGTATGTATGTATGTATGTGTGTATGTATGTATGTATGTATGTATGTATGTATGTATGTATGTATGTATGTATGTATGTATGTATTGTATATATGTATGTATGTATGTATGTATGTGTGGGATAGTCGCACACATATGTAATGGCTTATGATCGCATAGTGGTGTTTTTCATATATGGTAGTATTATCCTTTGCGTTGTGTTGTAGATGTTAATAATGACGAAAGAGTTCAGGGGCCGGTGATGATAATTGAATGCACAACACCAAAACATTCAAATAAAAGTCCAGATTCCAAGTTTCATTTCTTACAGTTTATTTGTTTGTGATAAATTCAAAATCCAAATCATGATAAATTCCAAATCCAAATCAAATAGCATTGTCATAATTCAATCAGTTTCATAAATTCCAAATCCGTAAAATCAGTCCACATGTAAAGTCAGTTTGCCTAAGTAACCATTTTCAATATACGTGGAATATTTCTAAGTCCGTAAAAGCAAATAAATGATGGTGAGCACAAAAGGTTTAAAGTGTGCAGCTCATGGTCAAGTTGAATCCCACCGTTTTCCTCGAAACATCCTCTTTTATCCCTATCAAAAATTTACCCACAGTTCCATTGTTTCCACGCCCCCTTGCAGTTTTGACAGTTCCCTGTCAGTCTATAATCCAACCCCTAAGAGTAAGACCAAATCATAATCAAACCTGAAACGTCAATTCCTACATATTGGTGTTAAACCCCGCCTTTTATGATATAATATTATTATTATAAAAGTTAGTTCAGTACGCCCAAATAATCTGTACGCCCAAATAATAAATTCCAACTATAATTTGATGCTATTATCCCCAATAACCAAGTAACACCGATCAAAGAAAGTAATTTTCTAGTACTCAATATAATGACCAATCCTTTAACTTTGGAACGTAAAACTGTCCTAGACTACTCAATATAATGACCAAGTTTAACTGATATACAAGCACTGTGAACTCATTAAACCCACTTGCTATAAGCTAACTCTCTTACATACGCCCCTTTCTTAGAATTTAAATTGACTTTAAAACAATTTCAATTTAAAAAAATTACAGTGAGAGATTAAATATATATGTAATGTCCAACTAAAATGTAATAAATAAATGTTAAAATGATAATACTTATACCAGTTAAATATTTAAAAACTTAAACTTTAAATTCAAAAACACCAAAGTTGATTACAACATTCATATATATCAATTATAGGTTTTATAGTATTACAACATTGATAAACTCACAAACATCAAATTTGATTACAACATCTAAATAGATATATATATATATCGATTATAGATTTTTTTTCTTTCAAATTACAACATCAACAGTAAGGTATCTATCATTTAAAAGTGATTAAAATTTAAATTTACCAACGCGAAAGTTGATTAAACATTGATATATTTATCGATTATACTTTTTAAGGCATTACAACATTGACAGTAAGATATCAAGTAATTAAAAGTTCAAAGAAAAAATATCTTTTCACCTTAAATTCCATCTTCATAGCAATAAAAGTGTTTAATTCTCGTCATATCCCATCACACATAAATAGTATTGCGTGAAAAAGGATGGTTCAAATTCCATTTGTGATATACTCACGTTGTCTTATTCAATCTCAAATTCAACTCTTCACGACATGGGTGATAATCTCAGCTTCCATGTATGTCTACTCATTTACTGACATATCAAAACCAATACCTTGTATATTCCCTTATATTGTATGATTCCATTTAAACAACATTATTACATTAATTCCTACTTATAATATGTGGTACAAATAATGTATTATAGACATCTAAATCCATATACGAAGGATTACATTTCAATTAGTAATAAAAAAAAATATTAAAAAAATAAATCATAATAATAGCATTATCATCGTTTTAAAATTCAAGTTGAAGTTATTATCATTCATTGTTCATTGTTGATGTTTCAATTTTTTAAGCTTTTTAAGTCATCAGGGTGTAGTTTACAACTACATTGATATCAAATTGTTCTTTGTGGTCATCCATCAGAGGTCACATTTCTCAGTAATCCGTTCGTTTTGAGAATGGTCATCCTGTAAAAATTGTCAGTAATTGTTAATTAAGTCATTGTCTCCATTTAGAATGAGTTTTCATGTAATGAAAAAAATATATCAACTATAAGAGTTGAGGTGTTTGCATCTAGTCTACGTGTTGCATAGTTGTGTGTGTTGTGGTCACTGAATAGCCCAAGTGTCATAAATTCACTGTATTTATTGTTAATTAATTAAAAACTTTTTCCTCTGTAAATGTCTTAGAATTATCACAATAATGTCTTCACATTCAAATATTTAGCGTTGAATAAATAATCAAACAATAGTCTGTCCGGCTTGTTCACATCACATATTTAGTGTTTGTAAATAATCGGTCATTAGTCTGTCCGACTTATTCATATTTAGTACAGTGTAAAAAACTAAATAAGTAAAATCTAACACAGTATGTGATTGTGGGCTGTTACTAAAGTGACCAACTTTTGTAATTAGTGTGTTGTATTTGTTCGAGTCTTTTGAATTTGGGACGAAAAAAGACTCTACAGGTAGCAAACGTATGCTTAACCTGTTGGGTTGTTTCTTGGTCTTGTGACGTCGCTGTAATCCATTCATCTCCGGCATCTGGGTCGATTCTCCTCGTTGATATTTGTGGTCGTCTTGTGTATACGTTGAGTCTCATTGTAGATGAAATTGTAAAAATTCAAGATTAACTGTGTGCGAGATCTTGAATTTAAATGAAGTTTGACTTATCCAGCAAGTCAAAAGAAAGTTGTGAACTCAGCCATGTGTTGACACAGAGTTCGTGTGTAGTAGTCGACAGAGGTCGTGTGTTGTAATTGTCTGTGTTTGTTGATCGAGTTTCGATGAGGTGGCATGTGAGTACACACCAGGTAGATGATGTAATCTGTAGAGTACCGGTGGGTGACGTGAGTCCACACACCAGGTAGAGGATGTAACAATAACGTAGTCTAGTAGACTATGTAGTAGGGTCGAATAAGGTCAACAATATTTTCGTTATTTGAACGCAGGTTGTTGAATATCATACGATAATGAATCCAAGGAAATCGCTCATGTGGCGTTTTGCGATACTTTTTCCTGCATTGTCTTATATACATAATAGCCTTTATCTTTTACAATGATACTAAGACAGGCGTTATTATAATATTCAATGTTTATAAGTTGTAGATATGGGTGCTGCACACTTGTATATTGACATAAGTTTAAATTTGAATACGCTCACCACTGCATATGAAGGAAGTAGTATTGTTCACAATTGGACATCGTTTTTGTAAAAACAATCGTATCTTGAACGTTTATGTAATTATTGACATCGTACATCGTTGGGTATTGTTGTCGTAGAAGTAAATACAAGCAATCCAATTGTTCAATAAAGAATGTAAATATAAAAAGGTTCATGGAAGAAATCTGTGTTGATACAGATATTATTTTATGAATTCTGTCAAGTTTGTATAAGTTGAAAGGTACGATGTAATTGAGGTTGCTGTGTAGTTTGTAGTCTGTAGATTGTGTTGATTCTGGACGTATCAATGACGTAGTGTTTTGTCGAGATGCTTACTCCATTTCAAGGTATTCGTGGATAGACCAAAGGGATTAGGACATTTTCCGACCTATGTTGTGGTTGTGTTTGAGTTGCCTCTGTCGTTGTCATCAGCGTTCCCGTTATGACCAATGGTTGCAAGTGTCCTCTTTCGTGATGACTGTATCATGTTTTAGTGCAAACACTACTTCTGCCTTTGATTAACTCGAATTATTCCCCTTAGAAAATCCCTAATTTAATGAAATATGATTTTGTTTATGTTATCGTAGCACTTCCTACCATTTCAACTGATTGCCGAATGATTACACACTTAAGATTTGACAATTGAACATAACTTCTTCTTCAACTCAGTTACACACTTTATGATATAAATGTTAAATTCAAACCACGCAGTAAATATTGATTACAATTACAACAGCGAATCTATAGGAGAAAATGTGATAATCAAAATATTTGCAGAAACGATATACACTCTGGTCAATAAAAATTCAATGTTTCGCGCCTTTGCCCTCGGCTTATAAAAATATTCATATAACTCATTGCGACGTTATCTCGCGCCTCTTAATATAGCATTGATAATTGTGTGCGCTTTAACCACGCGCATCGTATTTATAAAAATTATCCGCCTTCTGTATCATTTCATAATGTTAAACAATGCGCTTTAATCAAACGCAAAATAAAAAATTCCCGAACGCCTCATTCCTGCGTCTCGTAATTTAAATCGTGTGCACATTAATTACCGCGTCTTACATCACTGCGCTTATTTACCCACTATGCATTTACAGCATTTTACCATATGGGTTACTTATAATTCGCTGATTCTTAACAAGTTAACCACTTGTGTCACAAATATTATCAGCTCACATGACATGATAATGCATTTTCAATATTTTGTTATTCTTCCGTAATAACATTTTAACTCCCATTACAAGACATCAGTCTTTCATAATAATTAATACTCCGTCATTTTATTTGTTCTCCGACTTTAAACCAAAAGTCTGTTATTCCGTTTTTATGAGAATATGTCTCCTTTTAAAAATCACGATGAAACGCGTTTCAAAACAAAACTAAACAAAACAACGATTGACTCATATTCCGCATAAATCATTTCAACTTAATTTCCAGTGATAAAATCCAAATGTCTTATGTAATCTATTATAACGCCATGTCTCATTACACAACTAAATAAGCTCTGTTGTCGATTACTTGGCTGCGTTAACCACACATTATTACCAAGAATACAAACAGATATAAAACTTTGCTCTTTGTCATGAACCCATGAATCTCAAAGAGTCAATATCAACCTACCAATTCATCCCTATCGACGGGAGAAAAATATAATCAATGATGTTGTAATATAACAATAAATACCATAAGACATTTTTCAATTATCAAAACTTATAATTTACGTGTTGTTATTACCATCATCTTCTTGAGTCATTTTGACAGAAAATAAAAACATAACAACATTAAAGAATGACCAACTGTCTATGTAATTCCAACAGTAACAGACAAAAATTGAAATAAAAATCGACACATCTTTGTTACTGATATTAACAAAACATTGCCATTAACGGTACAAATTAATATTCGAAGATCTATTCCGAAACGCTTGATTGTAAGTAAACGCATTTTCATTTATTTTGAAAAATAAAACGCACTAAAATATTCATTTAAATTCTGCAATTTTTCTTCATCTCTCTCTCTCTCTCCTCTTTTTAAATATTTAAAATACATATAGCATCAATATGATATTATTATTATT